>NC_056726.1:1772506261-1772676261 GCF_019279795.1 Protopterus annectens | reverse complement strand
TCCAGTTGGTTCCCCACCCCCTCCCTGTTCTTGTTGTGGTGTCAGTCTTGGTGTCTTTGAAACTGCACACCCCTCTTGTAAATTTGTGTTTAGACACTCCTTCTGGGCCCATCTCATTTGCTCACTCAACTGAGTACAGTGAGATCATATTTTGATTTCAGACACTCCTACTAGTCCCATCTCTTCAGTTTTATCTACTGTGTACAGAGAAAGCATTTGGGAAGGACAAACCCTGTAGCCTCTTAATCCTGCTCTGTCCATCCCCCCTCGAAAAAAAATTATACTTTATTCAGCTGTTCTTATTGTAACCATCTTAGTTTGCTGTTCTGTGTGCTCTTATCTGTTCAGTTGCTCTTACTCTGCACTTATTACTGCTTGTTAGTAGCCTCCTAATTTACTGCCTTCTGCACTTGTTTTTAGTCATTTGCTAATTTAATTGCAAAAAAAAATATTCTAAGCTTGTTTCTTGCCTTTCCTGTAACTAGTCTAGTCCAGATACAGATTTGCTGTATCCAGGACAGTTTGTAAGCTTCTGAGCCCCGCAAGCCTTCCTGTGTTGGAGGGAAGCTTTCTAGCTTATCAATGTGAGTGGTAAGCACTAGGTCACCTATCTACCATGAGAGTGGTTTTTGGCCTAGAAATTGTAGTTTATTGGCCATTTGGGCAGTTTTTTCATATCTTTCAACTTTCTGGTTTAAATGCCCGCACTTGCACTTGTTTCCCACCTTTCCTGTAACTAGACTCATCCAGATACAGATTTGCTGTATCCAGGACTGTTTGTAAGCTTCTGAGCCCCCCAAACCTTTCTGTGTTGGAGGGAAGCCTTCTAGCTTATCAGTGAGAGTGATAAGCACTAGGTAGCATATCTACCACAAGAGGATTGGATTCTGGCCCAGACATTGTAGTTCATTGGCCGTTTGGGCAGTTTTTTTCCATCTCTTTCAACTTTCTGATTTAAAAGCCCGCATTTGCACTTTTTTCCCAACTTTCCTATAACTAGTCTAGTCCAGATACAGATTTTCTGTATCCAGGACTGTTTCTAAGCTTCTGAGGCCCCCAAGCCTTTTTGTGTCAGAGGGAAGCCTTCTAGCTTGTCAGTGGGAGTGGTAAGAAATTGTAGTTTATTGACCATTTGGGGAGTCTTTCCATCTCTTTCAACTTTCAGGTTTAAAAGTGTGCATTTCAGCTTGTTTCCCAGCTTTCCTGTGACTAGTCTAGTCCAGTTCAGATAGAGATTTGCTGTATGCAAGACTGTTTGTAAGCTTCTGAGTGGTATCAAAGTCTGGTCTTCAATTTTTCCCTTGGATCTGCTAGTTCTCTCCTATCCTACACCTTTACTAGCTTATTAGTCTAGCACTTTACCAGACTTCTTGTAGCAATTATTGTAGTACACAAAAGTGCTATCAGCACTAAACATTCTACAAGGAAACAGCTCCAGTACTTATTATTAATGCACACCCCTCCAGGTATGTCTAAAGGTCAGTTCCCTGTGCTTTCTCCTATTAACCTTCTGAACTTGGGCATCCTGAAGCAATGTAGCAACTGCCTCATGTACACTGACAACCCCCTCCTCTTACCTCCCAACACTCAGACTTGCGAGAGATGCACTTATATGTCCAAATTGGAAGCCATGCACTCTCCAGCCAATAGCTGGTCAAGAGGAGAAGGTCAATACTTGCACCAACCCACATGAAACACATCACCCTCCAGAACACACATCAGCACTGCCTTCACATAAAAACACAAACCACACACCCACTTTCACAGAGGCTCTCAATAAAAATCTACCCAAACAGCAGAGACCTCCAAGGCAGAAATGCACTCGACCACCACAACACACCACTAATCATGAGACACATAACTCTCCTAAACAGTGTGCCACTCAACCAAAGCCCCTAAGACAAAACAGCATGCCCAACAGTCTAGTCATAGGTGACTCGATAGTGTGGCACACTGATGTCCCATTCACTAGGTTCAATAAGGAAAAAGTAACAGTTAGCTGCCTGTTAGGTGCCAGGATCTGCCACATAATGCATGCACTCAGGTTCCTCAACAACAGGTACAAATATGACTCAGTCATTGTACATGTGGGTGTGAATGACCTGAGGTGTACCTCCCTGGACTACATGAAAAGAGACATTGAGGAGCTCTTGGATTATGTAGCCCAAGTGGGTATGACCATAGCCCTGAACAGCATCCTACCATCACCCAGAATGATACAACAGTACAAGCAGAAAATGATTGATTTCAACAATTGGCTAAGTTTCTGGTGTCACTCTAAGGGGATTCACTATCTGTCTGCCAGGGATGACATAATTGACAGACCTTGATGCTTTGCATCTGTCACCCCTGGGCTTCCGGATGCTGGCCAAGACTCTTGCCACTCTTATAATGCCTTTTTTAGGCACTGTTCCAAAGACCAAATTACCACCATAACAGCTACAAACAAATGCAATCTGAGGGTCATGCTGCTCAATGCTTAGAAGTCTAAATTTCAAAATGCACTCGCTCGAAGTACTCCCTAAAATGGAGAACATCAACATTTGTGATGTAATTGAGACCTGGTTCAAGGCAGCAGAAAGCACCCCTAAACTACCAGGCTATAACTCTTTCCACACCTTTCGGCCCCAGAACTTGGACTGAAGCTCCAAAGGCGGTGGTGTTTCCATATTCATAAAGGATGCTCACACCTCTAGACTAGTAGCCCAACATAACGCATCAGAGATACTTCAGGTGCAGCTGACACTGGGTAAGACAGCGATTCAGGTCATAGCCTGCTATAGGTCCCCAACTATGTCCCAAGACTCACACTCCATGTTCCTAAGCACCCTGGAGAATATTAGGGTCCACCCTAACACTCTCATACTAGGTGACTTCAACTACCCCTCCATTAACTGGGAAAACTACTCATGTACCAATACACTTGCCCAACATTTCTTGGAGTTCAATAATTCCAGTGCCCTGGACCAGCTCATTCTTACCCCCACTAGAGGTAGCAACATCCTTGACCTGGTCATTACTAAAAATGGTGACCATTGCTCTACACCAATAGTCAGCTCCTCCCTGGTTAAATCCGACCACAAACTAATCACCTTGGAAATCCACATCCCTTTCACCCCCCCTGCAAAGGTAACCACCATGAAAAACTTCTCCAAAGCTAACTTTGGGCTCCTAAAAACTGAGGTGGCTAACTTCACGGCACCCATGCAAATACAGAATAGTTGCATGACTGCCAAATCATGCACCAATCCACTGTACGAACACGTACACAAATGCATGGATCTCGCCATACCCAGTAGAACCAAGATGCTCTCCTCCAAAAAAAGGAAGACAATCTGGTGGTCCCCTGCCATAAACAAACTCTACAACAGAAAGAGGAAACTGATGCCGAATAAGGTGAAGTCCCAATTCTGGAAAAACTCCCTTATTAGCCTAAACAAAAAGTTGAGATCCCTCATCAAATCCTCTAAAGCTAGCTATAAAACCAGAATTGCCATAGACAGTAAAGACAACCACAAGGCCTTCTATAGTTATGTAAAGAATCTCCACGGCAATACCCAGATTTGTTCTGAGCTACTGCACAATGGTACCTCCTATACTGAGCCAACAGATATTGCCAATATACTGGCCGACAGATTCAGTGCCAACTTTACCTCCTATACCGAGCCAACAGATATTGCCAATATACTGGCCGACAGATTCAGTGCCAGCTTTACCCCCACCAAAGGACCAATCACAATACCAGTAGATTGCCAGGCACCCAGTATTACTGCTGCACAGATTAAAACAGCACTGTCCAAGGCCAAGAATACAGCTTCTATGGGACCTGACAATATCCCTGGCTGTGTTCTATGTGAACTGGCACCTCACCTGTGTGCCCTGTTCAATCACAGCCTCAACTCAGGCTTTGTCCCTAGTAAATGGCACACTGCTACAGTCATCCCAAGCAGCAAATATAGACCCTGGGAGCTATCACCCTATTAGCATGATGAGTCTGTTATGCAAAGCTATGGAACACATCATCATGCACCTAATAAACAAGGATATAGGGAATCTCCAAACTCTGGATCCCACACAGTTTGGTTTTGTGATGGGTAGATCATGCCTGCTTAACTTGGTCGACTTCTTTGCTTCAGTCACCAGACTTGTGGATGAAGGCAAGGTAGTTCATACAACAGTGGCAGCTGGTGACTTCAAATCAAAGGGGGGCTGCAGGAGACAGCTGGATGGGTGGAGCCAATGGGAAGGGGTGTGACCAACTAGAAAGGGGAGGAGCTATGCTCAAAACCAAAAAACTGGAACTTTAAATACGCTGCCCTGGGTGCCAAAGCATCATTATGAGCATCCAATCAAGACAAAATGAAGTGTAAAAGAAAAAAAATTTCAATGCATTGTCTGCATGACAGCTTACTTAATATCTAGATGGAAACAAAAAGGTTGTGAGACATGAAAAAATAAATTACTTTTTAAATAGATTACTGGCAACTCCTAATGGGAACAGCTGAAAGATAAGAATGCTAGTTAAAGTCAAGTATAAGAAAAACAAGCAGCACTAATCTCAAACCACTTCTCCTTGCACTACAGTTCTAATTATAATTTATATTCAGCTTTATAAAAGTACCAAGTAACATGCTGAAAGTAGCAATCTCTGTGATACCCCCACTTGTAGAAATATTTCTTATCCAAAAAAGACCTGCTGCCTGATAACAACTAGCTACTTGTTTCATGGGGAAAACATGATCAAAGTAAAAAATGAACAGCAAACAAGAAACAAGCTCAAGATAAATTGCTTATAGGATTACTGCACAGTTTATGGACTACATATGATAGACTGACATTCTGTTTAGTTTATGGGTAAAGCCTGCAAAGATGACTGCAAGTCTCCAACAAAGGTATAGAGCTTCTTAAAATACTGTAATCGTGTCCTTTATTACAAATACTGTCATATGCATTTCAATACCCAAGGTTTATACATTATCTAATTATGTAAGTATTCTCTACATGGCAACAACAAAAAAGGATTTCAATGTTGGTAATTCTTTAACAGTATGCTTATTAAAGCTTACTTGCATCTTACAATCTCAGACAAGCTTACCCGATTGTCATGAAAGCATTGCTACTTAAACACAGAGCAATTGGCACTTTTTGAATAATAAGAAGCATAAATCAACAGTATAAAAATATGACAGAAACTCAGAACATTCTGCAAAATCAAGCAAGGACAGATGAAAAGCCACTGTAGTACTTGTGTCTACCTTGGATGGGGGGATACCCTACATACTTACACTGCATAACTGCTCCTTACATTGCTTGGACACATCCAGAGTCATTATATGGGGGAGTGGGGTGCAACACGTATGTCACAATTTGAAATGTCTCTGGCTGACTGTGATGGCCCTGACACATTTGTCATACCTCTCAACCTCAGAGCAAGAAATCTGGACAAAGCCATACATATTAGTGGGACAAAGGACCAAAAATAAAGACAATATTTAAATATTGCTCTTATAAACTTTCTAATAGAATAGTAGAATTTTCTGAAGGGTATGAAATCTGAAACTCAAATGTCTGTCATTATTTTCTAACTTCAGTCTTTAATGATTTGCCACTAATTTGCCAGAAAACCACAATTTTATGTAAAAAGGACCAAAAATGTGATGCACAAATATAAATTAGCTGCACAATACAGCTGGGAACCTGTCAAAGAAAGGACACTTTTTAAATATTAGTACTGTGAATTAAGCAGCTGACAAAATAAACAAATCTACACACATTTCTGAAATAAAAGTAATCTATAACTCTGATTATTACAGTTATTTATTAATTGTAAACCCTTCACATTTTCTTCCAAAATTGCCATTTTGCGGAGGGATTATTAGCGGGAGAGCAACATTTTGAGCCAAAATCGAGGACGGTTGAAAGGTTTGGATATGCCTAATTCTATAAAGCAAATTATTTGCACGTACCTCTCAACCTGTTAACGCAGGAAATCTGGACAAGGCCAAATATATTGGGGGAACATACAAACAGCACTAAAAATTGCTCTTGTATAGAATAACAGGTCTTGCTTTAGCATGCATTTTTCTAAAGTTTATGAAGTCTGAAACTCAATGTCTGTCATTATTTAGTGACATAATTCCTAAATAATTTGCCAGAAAACCACTAATTTTATGAAGAACAAACCAAAAATAAGAAGCAAAAATCTATTCATTCTGCAAAAATCTGGACAGTTGAGAGGTATAGTTCAGCCTGGGCTGTCTTTGAGTTTGCTACACTTCCCCTCACAAAATCATGGTCGAATGGAGCCTCCCCCCTGCAGCCATTCCAATGTCCCATTACTTGGCTATTTCTGCCCATTTACCATAAACACTGTAATGTGCATACTGCTTTACTTCTACAATGATTTGGATTCCATTTGAAAGTTTTATTTTGCATTTTACAGCACAAACACTAAAACATCTGCTAAACAATACAATGCAGTCTCACAATGAAAATAGACTTAGGATTAAAAGTTCTCTGCCCTTGAAACTCACATTCATTGAAACAGCATTGAAATCCACATTCAAAGAAAATACATTTGGCTAGTATAAAGATTAACTTTGGGCTGTTTTCAAATGGTAGGCCCCTTGCACACAAGATATACATGTGTGTGTGATACACCTTCCTGATTGTGTTAAATTATATTCTTGAATAATACAGTACAGTTGTTAGAGGGTGTTTTAAATTTATTGTTTTGAACATTTTTCCAGTAAACAATTAAACAAAATGCATGCACCAATAATGACAAATAGCCCATTTGAGAACATTTCCATTATAAAAGTCTACTCAAACTTCTACAATCCACCAGTATCAGTAAATATGCACAATCTTTGCAGAAGATCAAGTCATCTAAATAATTACCCATTAAAGAGATCTGTAACTAATGAAGAGGTTGTTGCTAGCAAACAACTATATTTCATTGTTTCATCTACAAATAAAGTGCCTGTATCTTTGCCAAAGAGGACATTTTTAGTACGGCAGTGTCCATCCCCCCTGGGAGTAGAACCCACAGTCTTTTGCATCAAAAGTGAGTATACTACCCATTGTGCTATTAACAATGCAAGCAGACTTAGCATAAGCAACATTAAATTTCTCTTCCCCTGCAGCTCTCAGCTCCTTGTAAAATATAATTAACACTCAACTGTATATCTCAACTTCTCAGCACAAGAAATCTGGAGAAAGCCAAAAGTTATTGGGTGGGGGACAAAAGCCCAAAAAACAGTGACACATTTTAAACATTGCTTGTATAATCTTGGAAAGTTGCTAATATAAAATGCTATGTTACCACCATACATTTCACTGCCAAGTCTTGAACCCAGAACCCTGTGCAAAACAGTCACAGCAACATACCACAATGCCAAATTAGCTGTTTTAGAAAAGAGAGGAAGACTTAAACTTAAATGTTTACCATTTAGTGAATTCAGTTCTCACCATAGCTGTTAAACTCTTCACACAAAACACCTGGACAAAGCCAGTAATGGGGGAATACAGCCCTCAAACATATTCCGTGAATTCTGTTCTCACCATAACTCTCAACCTTAGTACAAAAAACCTGGATGCAGCAAATAATGGGGTAATACAGTCCCAAAAATAGGGACGGATTTCAAATATTCATCTTAGAAACTTAGAAAATTGCTAAAATAAAAAGTTTTGTGTTATTATGTACTTTCTGAAGAATATGAAGTCTGAAATTCAAATGCCTGTCAATTTCATTTATTTAACATTTGTTAACCAGGAAAGTCTGACTTGGAACAAAAGCCAATTTTCAACAGAGGCCCAAGGACAAATACTGCAGACACATATCTTTGTAACATGGGAGAACACCAGAGCAAAAGCACACACAAACACAAGGAGGACATGCAGACTCCACACAGAAGGCACCCCAGCCAAAAATCAGACCAGAGAACCTCTAGCTGTGAAGCAACAATGATACCACTACACCACTGCACCATCAATTATTTAAGGAATAAAAACTCAGAAACCACAGATTTTATCAGGAACAGAACAGAACAAAATATGAAGCAAAAATCTGCAAATGTTTCACATATGGTGGTGGGTAGGAGATTCAGTATCTTTTTAACACACACACGCGCGCGCACACACACACACACACACACACACACACACACACACACACACACACACACACACACCTGATAAGATCCATGCACACTTCCTGGTTCCTGTTTGCGAATGTTCCAAGACTGCTGACCTTGCAGTCTGATCCTCTATCATGAGCTGCCACTGTCATGCAGCCTACCTTGATCTGGCCAAGGCATTTGATACAATTCCCCACTCAGGATTCATAGAAAAACTCACTAAGCTAGGCATCAACCTGGCTCACAGATAGGACACACAGTCACAAGTGGAATCCCACAGGGTCCGGTCCTGGGTCCTCTCCTGTTTGGTATCTACTTCTCTGAGGTCCAGGCCAACACAAAGAGACTCTGGCTGACAAAGTTCACAGACAATTGCAAGTTGGGAGCTATTATTAACTCCCCAAGTGATGTTGGCATCCTACAGAATTGCCTCACTGAGACCAACGACTGGTGTCAGAACCATGGCCTTAAGCTCAATACCAAAAAAATGTGTTGTTATCCCCTTTGGGAAAAACCTGGTTCCCATGAATTACCACATTGATGGTAGTCCACTTAATGCAGAAGGCATTATAAAAGATCTGGGAACACAGGTTGACAGCAACCTCTCTTTTAATCACCACATTGCCACTGTGGTCAGAACGTCCTTCTATGTGGCACATCTCATTACTAAGGGTTTTGCATCCAGGAAGAAATAAGTCATTGTCTCCCTATACTCTTCCCTCATTCATGTACCTCACTAGAGACCTGCAACACCTAGAGAGGCTGCAAAAGTACCTCACAAAGAGGATCCAAGGTCTTAAACACTTGTCCTATATGGATAGACTCAAAAAACTCCAACTATTCTCTGTCTCATATAGCCTACTTAGAGGCAATCTCTGCTTAACTTACAAAGCCATGTCTTACTCAGCTCTGTTAGAAATGCTACATCTAAAGAAATCCCAATCCCTCTGCATCACACGATCCAGAGACCTCAACCTCATTACCACAATCAACGGAACTTACTGGAGGGAAAAGTTCATAGCCCAGAAACTGACAGTGCTACGGAATAGACTTCCCATACATGTCAAGCAGAGCATCTTGCTGACCCTCTTCAAGAGAAATCTTGAGGAGTGGCTGGGAAATAGAAAATTCACTTTGGGGATAACTCCAGTGGCTCTACTCGACAGAGGCACTGGGAGCTGAGGTCGGATGGCATGATGCCAGGGTAATCCTATGGCTAGGGTTGTAAAGGCCCCCGGGCCATTAGCCTAGTACACACCTATGAACTTATGGGAAACAATTCTACAGATAGGTTGGTGGAAATCCTGAATGCTAATAGCCTTGTAGACAAAGAACAGTATTGTTTTACAGTGCAGACATCTTTCCAGCCATCTTTATCTACCAACATGATTGCCTCACCAAGCTAAAGTGAAGAGGGCAATTCATTGCTATAGTGTATGTGGAATTTAACACAGTTATTAAAAAAGTATCACTTAAGAAGACAGACAATTTAGATGGCTCATTGCAGACGAATAGCATACATGGTAGCAGAGCACAAAAAGTCAGTTCATGTATAGTCCGATATTGCACAAGGGCAACAATGCTGTCATTAGTCTCCTGCTTGATCTGCCAAGGGTGCACATATGACAAAATAACTGTAGACAAATGCATGTAGTGTGAGAAGGAAAACCATTACATACGAAGAAAGATATTAAGGCTGTAATCACCCACTGGGTGAGTCGCACAGTACAATGTGAAAATGCAGTAGTTGTGCTGGAAACTTGGTATGTGTTCCCAGAGAAAATTATGGAATGCAAGTAAATGAATGATTTGATGGATGTTTGGGTAGAAATATGGATGTATGTATTTGCCAAAATGTGAGACTTCTTCTATCAACATTGTAGATTTTTTATTGCATCAAGTTTTTGCATACTGACTGGCTGCATAACTTAATCCTGCAGCAAAATGTTTATCCAAAAGCATAAGTTTTCCATGGCCAGTTATACCACAGTTGCCAGCTTGGATGGTCCAGCTTCCTGTTCACAATTAGTTCATCTGGACTTTCCTCAGGATATCATTGTCATACAGCATTTCTTAATTTACTTGTTAATCCTTTGTTGACTAGGTTAGTCCCACTAGGCTAGTGGCATCTTTTCAGAGGAGAACTGAGGTGTTTCTACTACTGGGGGAAATTTGACTAGAGCATCAGGGAACTTCCTCTACTCAATTAAGCAGGGGACATATTGCACAGTTGTACTTCCTGCTGCTGTTCTGGATGCAGCGGCAGCCCAGAGAAGAAGGAGGTATCATGGACGAGAAACAAGAAGGCAATGATAATTTGGCAAAGTTGTCTACTTCTGCAAAACAAAATGACAATACAGCAGTTAATGAGGGTGACATGGTGAATAAGAAGATCATATGTAGTGTGAAGGTGGTTGAGCCTTTGCAAAACAATGTAGATGCCAAGGAGGTGTATATGAAGGTGAGCAAACCTTCAGGCATTGCGAATGGAGATGTAATGATATGTGGAGGAACAAAGGTGGTTGAACCTTCACAAGACACAGAAATGCTGCTTCAGCAAAGGTTATTTGAAAGTAGAACTGAGAGTCAGACTGGATGTATTATAACAACCCTCCAGTCGGGAGGATTGTAAGATGTTTTATTATAACATTTACTGTTGAAGAGTTAACCAGAAAGCAAGACTGCAGCATCATGGGGAGACATCATAGACAGACTACAGGAAGAAATGAGCAGAAGAAATACTGAGGTAAAATAAGTCATATGCAGATAAAGTGAAGGAAGGGGTGAAGAAAGAAAAAGAAAAGAAAATGTAAACAAGAAAGAAAAAATATCTAGTCATGATAAGCAGCAAAGAAGAAAAAGATCTAGATAAGTATGATATTTGCAACAACATGATAACACCATTGGGTACATCTCCACAAGAGGTAAAAGGTTTAAAACATATTAATAAATACTTTTTTGTGACATTATATTTGAATCAGGACAATGAATGGAAAAGTTTATAGGACAATATGAAGTAAAGAAAAACAGTAATCCATGGAATTTATACGTTTTCAAGTATTCAATAGAGAAGCGAAAAACAATATGTATTCAGTTTAGAACTGAAATGGAGAAACAGACATTAAAATAATATTGATAGCCTGTTTGCAAAGATGTGAGACATTATTAAAAATTATGATAATAGAGGTTTATGGACTGTGGGATGGGAATATAATATGGTATTTAAAATGAAAAATTTAACGATTGTGCATATTCCATGTATGATAAATGTGGATGGTAATAGGCATACAGTAAAATATTAGGGGAAACAAAAACATGTTTTTTTTGTAGAAAATGTGATCATTTAATTAGTTACTGTGATAAAAGAAAATGTTATATCTGTGGTAAAGTGGGTCATGAAGCATAAAAATGTAAACTGAAATGTTTTAAATGTGAGAAGACAGGGCACTTATGGATGGATTGTAAAGAAATTATAGAACTAAGCAAAGGAAAAGCAAGCGAGGAGCAAGGTATTGGACAATAAAAAGAACAAGGGGGAAATATACTACAAGAGCAAGACAAAGAGCAAGATAAGCAAACAATAATAACAAATATGGAGAGAAAAAAGGAAAATAAAGTTACAGAAAAAATAAAAGGTATGAAGGAATATTAGAAATTTGAGAATAAAAAGAGATGAATTGGAGAGGAGTAAATGGAAGAAAAATATTACATTGGAAAAAGGGTGAAGGATAGGAAAAGAAAATGAAAATGTACAGACTTAGGAATTAATGAGAACAAGAAAGGAAAAGGTTAACTAAGAAAAGGCATTAGAGGCAATGTTATATGAAAAGTAAAAATAAATGGAGAGAAAGCTAAGGATTTTAGCAATTAATATCAATAGTATACAAATATAAAACAAAGAATATGAGTATTAGAATGGTATGCAACACTGGACATGGATATGATCATATTAGAGGACATAAGAATATTAGAAGAAGAGAGACAACAAATGGAAAGGTTATGGAAAAGTAAGATTATTTGGATTATAGGAAAAGAAACATGCTCAGGTATAGGAATACTTAGCAAGTAATCAGTTAAAGTCTTAGATTATACTCTGGTTATAATGAGTAGAATAACAATAATAGATGTGATGTGCAAAGAACGTCTATAGAATTATAGCAATGTACTTCTATATTACAAAGAAAGGATTAGAGGATATTTTTAAAAAGATATTGGATTACATTAGTGTAAATATAGACATAGTACTAGTTATTTGGATTGTGATTTAAGAAAAAAAGAGTGGGGATATAAAAGTAATGTTCAAAATCATTAAAAGTGGTAAGTTAAACATCTGAGATAATAAACAATGGACATATAAAATAAATAATTTAAGGACAGATATCGACTACTTTATTATTTCTGAAAATTTAGAAATACAGAAGGAGCAAAGTGTATGGGGTTTTCAGGCCATTTTCCAAGAAAGAAATGGTCATATAAAATAGGTAAAGGGATTAAGAGAATAAGTGGGAAAGAGCTAGATGAAAACAATGAAGAAATAATTATGTAATTATGAGTAGATCATGTGGGAATGAGAGAATTGTATATGAACTGGATGGTATGGTGGATAAGCTTTAAAGACAAATATAAGAAATGCTATTTTGAATGGCAAAGTACAATAAGAAAAAAGAGAAAGGAAAAATATAAAGTGAGTAGTAATGCATTCATGGATGTAGCTAAAAATAAAAGTGGTTTCTGATAGAGGAAAAATATATGAGATGAATCAAGCAAATATTAATATTTATTTAAGCAAAGATATTTTCTACATGGGCAAAACAGAGGTAGCACCTTATTTAAGTAATATAGTAAAAGAGAAAAAAGGATAATAAAGGTAATACAAATTTTAAACGGAGAAAGCATGAGAAATCAGCAAGAAATAATGAATGTAGTCATGAAATATATAGAAAATAAATTTCCAGAAAATAAGATTAAAAGAAAACATAAATGGAAGGTTAAAAAGCTAGCAGAACAAGATATTAAAGAGTGAGAAAAAGAAATATCGATAGAGGAAGTAAATGAAACATTAAGCATGTGAATTTAAAATCAACAACTGAACTAGATGGAATAGAATATCATTTGTACAGAGATATGTCACACTGGCAGAAGAAGTATTGAATAGTTAGTGGGAGTTCTCAGACAGGAAGAAATATTTCTTGAAGCCATGAAGCTGATATGGAAAAAAGAAGAAACATTTAAGAAACTGGAGGCCCATAGTGTTTAATGATTCAGATACCTAATTCTGGTGTACAGTGTATGTCTAAAAGACATTCTACATTGTTGAAAGTCTTGTCTTTCTCTGAAAATATGGAACGTACATATCACCAGCTAAGTCCTGATAACTTCTCTAGTACTTGTCCAGTGAAAACATTATGAAGAACTAACTCAAAGCCACAACTCTGGAATCTGCAGTTACTGGTTTCCATTAAATCACTACTAGTGCAGCTTCTAAATGGCTGCCAGCAGTGATTTCTTTCTTTTTGTAGGTTTCTTCCTTCTGTATGTTTATGCAACTGTGCAACTGGTATTTAAAAGTTCAAAGGGTGTGGAAGGCATGGTCACTAAATAGGGGCTGCAATACACCCCCTCCTCAAAAAATGTTTATATTGAATTTTTTTTTCATCAGGCTGATTTCCTGAACAGTTATGCTCAGCAAATTGGTTCATTGTTAAGTTGCAACTTGAGGAGCCACAATGGAAGCATCCTGCCATGTGACTGTCATAAACAGAAATTTGACTTCATGTCTGTCACATGTTCTCCCTAAAAATCCTGGTCCAGTTCGAATATAATCTTTCTAAACAGGCAACCATGACTCATTATTTTCTTACATATATGTATTTATACATCATTATTTACTTACACATATTTATTTATTTATACAATATTGCTAAGTCATGTTGGACCTACTTAATCAGGAATGATTTGAGAGCTATCTTCAGGCCCAGTGATTTGTTAGACGTTTTGTGGAAATCAAGTCTAGGTCTGTATAAGTTACTTGTAATAAGGAGGACTTCATCACTGCAAGACAGATTATTTTCTAATTCTTATTGACATTTAGTTTTAAACATTTTTAGAGGGGAGATAATATACTACAGCTGTAGGGTCCAGGAGTGCTAAATTCTATTTATGTCTGTTTCAGTCTAAAAACATGCAAACTGATTCACTTATCTAATTGTGTGTGTCTATGTGTGTCTGTGTGTGTCACATGCATGTGTGAGTGTGTGTGCATGTATGTATGTATGTATGTCTCTACCTATATCTGCATATCTACCTATCTATCTATCTATCTATCTATCTATCTATCTATCTAAACTATCCATATATATATTATATGTATGTTTGCTGGATTTACCCTTACAGTTGTGGCCTAGGTTTTAGCTGAGTAGCTGAAATTCTCTAAGGAGGACCAGTGAATTACCTCATTAATAAAAAAATTCTATCCCCTATCTGCATGTGAAAGATACATGTGCTCAATTAATACTGTTTTGATACAATGAGAATAACCAGATGTTATTTTTCTATCACATTTTATTTGCATATTCCCACAGTATATATTTTGAGATCATGGAGCTTTAGGGAAAAGGAATCTTTCTACTTGCCCCATTAGGGAAAGGGTATTGGAGAGCATGGCCCCCTGAAACAATGCTTCTATTTGTGTTTTCAGTAAAACCTCTCACAGAGTCAGCTTTATTTTTACAATGTTTTCTGGTGGAGTCAGTAATTCTGAATACCGATACAATATAACAGCCAGAAAATTGACAAAATCATTCCATTTCAGCCTCCTACATAACCTACCACATATGGCAAACTTTCAAACCCTTCAGCTGAACACATAATCCCCACCCAACCCTCCTTCCATTACTCTAGATCTATTTAACTTACAATACCACACCAACTAGCTAGTCATGGGCTTAAACCCTCTAATACCACTGGAGCTTAAACACCATTCCCAGGAAAGCTACTATTTCACAAACCACTTCACCCTCATTGTTAACACAACTACTCTTACTCAAATTCTTCTACTGTGCAACTATATGGAACCAAGCCCAGGCCCCTATCACACTCTATAAATGATCTTAACATATAACTTCTAAATGGTGCTAGCATGCTAAACAAATAAGAGCAACTACATTTACAAATAGATACCCTAGCAATTTCAGACTCCTACGTAAAGGAGGAAACCTCAAACCTCAAATTCCATTTTTCTACTTATTCCATGCTGCTCAGTGTAAGATCAGGCAATGCATTTATGGGAATGGACACTATTCTTTTTCAAAGACAACTTTCAAATCAACAAACATAAACTAAACCCATCTACTAATGACCATGATCCTAACTGAGTTGCCATAACAATACCTCTACTCAACATTATATCCCTAAACATTATCTTAGCTTACTACCCTCCTGCCAACCCCCAAAGATTTAAAATACTTATCAACAATATCATTGTTGCAGACAACCCACTAGACCTAATTTTAACACATGCCACCACTCCTGGTTAGACTTAATAATTACCAATGAATCCAACATCATCCCCCAACTACTACTAGCTCCACCCTCAGTCAGTGATCACTGCTTCATAACCTTTCCCGTCCAACATCAATGCCCTTCAACCAAACCTCAGGTATAGTCAACTACCTCATCAATCTGGGTTTTACTCAATTACTGAAGGATTATACTAGACCTAAATGTAACACAGACAACCATTCCCTGTTGGACCTAATAATTACCAATGAACTGCCCATCATCTCCAATCTCTCTGTCTTCCCACCCTCCATAACTGATCACTGCCCCATAACCTTTTCTATCCATCCCCAAATTACTTGACTCTCAGCCCAACTCATTATCTTCCTCCCTAAAGCAAAACTACAAATAAATGACCTTAAATGATACCTCATTCTCATCCAATGGAACAGTCTACTTATAAAAAACAAGCACTCCGATGTTGTCACCTCATGAGCCAACCTTCTTCTATATTTATAAGACAGATTCTTCCCCAAAGTATCTCGGCTAATAAAACCCTTCAAAAATGAATGGATAACCAAATAATTAAAAGCACTTCACAACCTTAGAGAGAAGGCCTGGGATGAATGGCAAAGGAATCCCTCACGTGTCTCCAGCAACTACTTCATCCTACTATGGAACTTAGCCAAGACATTCACCAGATGGCATAAAAGCCAATCTCCTTCCTTTTCTCTATGTATTTATTTAACATTTGCTTACTGGGAAAGGCTGACTTGGAATGAAGCCAATGTTCAGCGGAGGCTCAGGGAGAAATGCTCCAGATGCATGTCTTTGTAACACACAATTTTAATTAAAAGAAATTCTGGAAGCTAGTAAGTAACATGAGTGGCTGCATACCAGTTCCAGACCCCCTCTCATAAATTCAATATGAAAACCTGCTCTGAACATCTCATAGAATTTCTAAAAGCATTCACCTTCATCCCTTTAAACATACCCCACTCACCCACAAAACTGACACTCCCACATCCTACCCATTGGATGCCCAACTATTCTTCTTCAAAAAAATATTGTCCAGAGACACCTCCATGCTTTTAGACAAAATCCCTACAAATGATCCCCCAGGCTCAGATGGATTTCATCCTTGCTTCATATCTCTATGTAAAAACACTTACTTCTCCCACTAAAACATCTCTACAACCTCTGCATCTCCAAAAACATAATGGCTAGACAATGGAAAACAGCTAGTATTTGGTTTGTTCTCAAAACCAGCAACCTAGGTTCAGTTAATAACTGTAGGACTATCTCAATCCTTGTGACTCTCATCAAAATTCTGGAAAAATTGATCTACACATAACTAAATCCCCACCTGTAATTCTACACGATAATTTCAGTGCATCAACACAGATGTACCATGACCAATCTTTTTTGTCTGATAGATGACATAGTAATAAACAGAGACAAAGGCATACTTACAGGTGCAGTCCAACTAAACTCTGCATGTAAGCATAAGTCCACAAGCAGCCTTATGGTTTAAAAACTTCCTGTCCAATAGATCATTTAAAGTAAAAATAGGCTCCTCCCTGCCCATGCAGATATCACCCAGGAAGCTCAACATAATCTATTCTCTCACTTATTCTCGTCACCCCCTTTACTAACATTCTATTGCATGACATTCCCCATAACAATTATATTATACACAGACAAAATGCTTATTTATAGGTCTGGTCCCCCTATCATCACCATTAAAGAACTTTTACTAGACATGAATTAATTAAACTGATAATTAGACAAACACTGCCTGACCTTGAAATGTAAACAAAAAAAAAAATCTAAAGCTATGCTCTTTGGAATCTCCCAAAAGCTCTCAAAATTAGCACAACTTGACCCATATGCCTTAATCAAACCACTACCTTTTTAAACAGTTCCCCACTATAGATGCAATAGCAACTGGTTAGAGCTCACCTTCACCTTACATTGTCATATCAAAGTCAGAAAAGCAAGAGTTAATAAACTCTTCTTTTGGGCCTGGAAAAGCTCTGTCTTCCTCAGACCAACTTACTAGAGCGTCAACTGATAAAGGACTCCTCCTTCCCTTACTACAGTATGGTTTTCCTCTGATCTCAGCTGTCTCTAAGAAAAGTCTATCTGCCTTTCAAAGAAACACAAAGAATATTTGAAGATACATCACTGTCTCTCCAAACAAGAACATCACAGCCTTACCCTCTCTAAGGTTAAGTGGCTCCCCATCCCTCAACAAAATACAGTTCTATTAGGCTATCTTCTGTTCAAAGTGATCACTGAACAGATCTTCCCATATTTTGCATTCAGTTTTATGGAGTAATTCCTGCCAACTTATATCCTCTGATCACTACCCAGCTCCACAACACACCTACTAACCCCTTCTTCAGACTAAAAAGCACAGAACATGCCTTCAGTAGCTCTAAAACATGGGGATCCTTCCCAGATGACATGAAGTCCATTCAACCATTCAAGAACCTACACACAGACCTAAGATATTATCTGTTCAAACAGGCTAACTGCACATTTCCAAAATACCTGCATTGTGTAATTCCACTTCTTGAGCTCTATAAACCCTACTCTCACAAGATGGTATTTCACATCTGATTCCTTCAGCCAGAAACCTCATACCTACTCTATCATACATCCCACCTCTATTCTTAACTACACCTGTCTAACTCGCATTGTT
The DNA here is from genome assembly GCF_019279795.1 of Protopterus annectens. Taxonomy (NCBI): domain Eukaryota; kingdom Metazoa; phylum Chordata; order Ceratodontiformes; family Protopteridae; genus Protopterus; species Protopterus annectens. The sequence goes on along the minus strand of NC_056726.1, from coordinate 1,772,657,919 downwards.
AGCCAGATCTTTCCTAAGTACACCATGGAATAAATTCATAAAGGTTTCTTTGAGGTAACCAACTTTTATTCAGAGACAGCCCTAACCATGTGCTTTTTCATAAAGCTGTGCAGTAGTACATTAGGTCTTTTTCATGGCCATGATATGTACTAATGAGGCAGTTTGGGTAGGGACAGACATATGCAAAATTGCCGTATGTCTTGTCCTTTAGAACTGCCTCCAGGATGGCATCTAAATGCTAAGTGATTCATTGAATCTATCAGCTGTATAGAGTAGCACGGCTGCTCCTTCCTCATAACAGTAGTGAACTCTGCCAAAAGTCCATGTTTATCCATTACAGTAGAGGTAAGGGCTTAAAAGTTTAGTGATATGGCAGGACTAGGAGGTGTTTCTATAAGTTTATGCAAGGAGCTACATGTGTGAGTGTATGTGTGAGTGTGTCTGTCTGCTTGGGAGTTAACAGTAGGGGGTTAGTGAGGGGTTACGCTAGGTATGTGTTTATATGTCTGTAGGTGCATGTGCATGTATGTTTGTGTGTGTGTGTGTGTGTGTGTGTGTGTGTGTGTGTGTGTGTGTGTGTGTGTGTGTGTGTGTGTGTGTGTGTGTGTGTATGTGTGTCTTAGTGTGTGTGTGTATGTGTGAGTTAGTGTGTGTACGTGTGGGTATGATTGGGTGGCTGTCATACTATCACACTGCCCTAGACTAATGAGCAGAGCTGTCACTGGGGGGGCCACTAGTCAGCAGAGTTAACTTTAAACTTTCAAACACTTTAACGATATGGGGATGGCGAGATGAGGGGAACTCTAGGCACATGGGATGCTCAGATGGTATACCTTATAGGACATAAACAAATGGTGGGGGGAACCACTAGACACCATGGAAAAGTTGTATGCCTTACAAGATAGTAAACAGACCTCAAACCCCTTACCCTCCCACCTCCCACAGAGGTCCTTTTTTCCACTACTAGATACCAGGGAGCACTACATAAAATAAATACATATTAAATATATCTATATCTGTCTCTATATCTATATGTAGAGGAAACAGGGATTTGAACCACTCACCCTTGACACAAAATACCTCTGCATTAAACCACTGCAGTATGTTTTTTTTTTTTTTTGCATAGTTACATGATTGCCCTGATAAATTCCCTGTATGGCTTTATTGCGAGAATTGACTGTGGAAATGAGTTTAATGGCAATGCTTTGTATTGTGCACTTTTCAGGGATTTTTCCCATTTATCTTCACTGTGATATGACTTGAATTTGACATAAATAATTTCAGGGGTTACCCCACATCAGGGGTGCAGGTAAGCTAGATCCTGCAAAAAAAAAAAAAAAAAAAAAAAAAAAAGATTTTAATGTGTTTTTAATGTTTTTTTTTTTTTGATTCACCATTCTCATCATATGATTTGCAATGAATGACAAGCTGAAAAAGCATGCTTCACAGTTGTGTATGTCAACCAGTTTTTCACTATTTATTAAGGATCTTGACATTATGCAATGCCTGCAACATGTCATGCCATACGAGGGAGAAGGATGGGAAATGTTGGGCATACTTTTCCATTTTGTAAAAACCGTTTGTCTTAGCATTCTCTTACTGAAGGATATGAAGTGTTAAACCCAAATGTCTGGCATTAAGGACTGACTGTAATCATCCTTGTATCACCTGGGCAGGTGAAAAGGAGACATCGTGGACCTTCTGACACCCATGGCAGGTAAAGGGTATGTGGTGTCCGAGCATGTGTGTGTGTGTTTTACCATGTGCTGGTGTGTGTGCAAGAGTGGCTGAGGGTGGCAGGGAGCCTGTGCTTACACAATGCAGTCACCACTGTTAACTACCTTGGAAAGTGCTGATCTGCACTTCATGGTAGTTACTGCAATTCATAGATATGGAAATTTGCCAATGGCAAGGTCTTTCCTCATTGCAGTTAATGTGTCTATGAATCACAAAATATAGCACTGTGGTAACAGGGTCCTTTTACCATAGTTTGGATCCTAATGAATTCTGGGGTAGGTCTTTCATAATGCTCTCATATTCCTGCATCGCTAATATTATGTTTTGTTTACCCCTTGCTTATACATCTGCACTATTAATGCGTGTACATGTTTTCTGCTATGCACCCATTTGCAGCAACAGTTTGTGCTTTTATTGCTGTATTCTTCACTGTAGTTGTATTCCCTGAGCTGAACCTGAAAATGGTCCTCTAAGATCAGATTTCTATCCTAATCAACAAGCAAACAAATGAACAAACAAATAAATGGCAAAACATGTAGAAAAAAAAAATCAGAATACATAAACATTTGCAAACTATCAGTAAAGTCTGTGCTGCTTACAAGAAGACAGTTTACTTCAAAAATATTATTAGTAATTTCAAGACTATTAGTTGTCCTGCCTCCTAATGTGTGGTACAGAGTAATCGCAGGGGGCTCTAATTGCCTAAATAAGAGATTGAAAGGCAGCATGTGGGTGAAACTGAAATAATTGTAAGTATGACTGCCAAACATTATTTAAATTAACTACTGTGTTTTTGAGGTGGATTGTAAAGTCAGAGTTTCCTGGTAAATGTCAGGTTACGAAATAGCACTGCAGAAAAACATCATCAGACAAAAGGCATAAATAGCTTTTTTAATTCACATTTTACTGCAGAGCTGTCATTTAAGGAAGTTGAAGGATGACTCAGAGACACAGTCATTATGACATCTGTAGTATGCCATAAAAAGTGTAAAGTTGCTGAGCTATAATCTAATGTATCCTAATGCAACCCTGCTGCTTTTGTAAAGCACCTGATATATCACTTGTGCATTATTAACATGTTTTGTAATTTGTACCAAATCGCAATGTTCTTGCTGTGTTCCAAATTATTCCTTCTTTGTATTCACCTCATAAACTGCTGTCTGCATTCTAGTCTAATTGCACTCAAGTCACATACATAGTTGTTTTTCACCAGGTCAACACTATGTTTTATATAGGTAAGGAACAGGCAGCACATAGAATCAAATAACAGAGGTGGCCAACAGTGTTATTAGGTTCATGAGATATTCTGATAGAGTTTGACTTTGTTTCATTGCATGGCTGGTAATGCAACCAGCACAAGTAGAATCCAGCATAATCATTTCTGCTTGATGACACACTATTCTACTGTTACAGCTCCATTTCTTTTCCTTAAATGCAGCTAGTGAACAGTAGGTTGCTTTTTCCATAATTAAATTATAAACTCTGTGTAAAATAATGAAGGATTTTTATTAAAATTAGCATCAACCCATTTTAATAATCATTGAATGTTTCAAACTTCTATTAACTTTTAAAAAAATGTTTAATTTACTAAATTATAATGGAAACATGCGTATGCCTATATTACTGCATCTGTTTTTTTCTTAAAAGACTGAATAACAGCTGTTATCATGGGGGAAATAAAAAATACAGTGTCTTTATTTTAGTACTATAATTAAGACATCCTGCAGCAAGCCTTTGTTGTCTGTCTGAGTTTCAGTTTTTTTAGTATGCTTATTCTACAGCTTTTTCTATTTAATTAATTATTTTTATCCATTAGTTAATTAATGGAGTCCAGTAGTATGAGTACTTTTTTCAGGGCTGACTTAAGAAAGCTTTCATTAGTGATTTGCACAATTTCACACACTATGCATAGGGTAGTCAATGGAAGCAAACCAAAGACTACAAGATGAGTTATGTTAATATCTCATATACTTCACTCTCTTGAGCTAAGCTGCCAGGCTGTCAGTTTGGGTAGTGCATTTACTGGTACATGATATGCCATATGCCAGTTTTAGTTTGCTTACATCTTGCATAGAAACACTGAATTTAATGACACATAATGACTGCTTTGCCTAACTAGTACAGCCATTGCCTTATGTATGGGGCAGGTTGCAAATAATGAACAACCAGTCTATCTCTTTTTATTTTTTCTATACTATGCAAAAGAATCAACTTCCTTTTGCCCAAAGCCTTGTTGAATTCTGTCATGAATCTTTAACCTTCTACCTGCTCAGAAACAAATTTCCAATGATTCATTACCTTTTTCAAGAAATACTGCATCCTTGTGTCTTTCATGAGCATCTTTCTTGTAAAATCATCTTCTGCCCTCTTGATCTCATTCATCTTGTTTTTGAATAACTGTGACCATTTGGGTTCCCCAAGTTAACTCAAGGTACGTAAAAATTTCAATCACATCCATCATCTGTCTGCTTTATTCTTGCGCCATTCATTGTGAAGTTTTAGCGCTGTTTAGATTTTCTTTGGTGTAAACAATGCATAATTATTTTGTCTTTTTTGAACTGTATCTGTTCTCTACATATCCTTATCCTGACTAGCTCTTCAAAAATGTATATAGTTCTACTAGTGGGGTCTTTCAAGGTGCCTAAATAGATTATACTGTTTTGTTTTCTACTACTGATGCCTATGCCAGCATATCGTTATTCCATTAGCATTGTCTATTGCTTTGCCACACTGTTTGCTTATCTTTAGATCATTCGCTGTAACTACATCAGAATGCTTATGCGTGTTGCAATTGCTGCTGTCCCCTCCACAGAGCCTTACTTTTGTCCTGAGCTTTTACTTCCACAATCCCACATTTATTACTTTGCATTTCTTTTTACTGAATTTAAGCTGCTATGACTTAGAAATCATTTGAATTTTGCCAAGTCTGGTTGTTTTTCCTTTTACCACTTCCCTGTACTTTAACTCTACTGTATAATTGCATTATCAGCAATTTGGCAGTTTCCTTCAAATCTTTTACAATGCTGCTCAAAAAGACATTACAATAGGATGTACTCATATGGTATCCTCTTACTTTCAAAAAAAAAATTACAAACTGATGCAAGTGTTCCAGCTTAATGGCTTTTGAATAAGCCTTTTCTTCTTTACTTGTACAGATATTTAGTAAGGCCTTCAGGCCAATGAAGCCCAACCCCTTTAGCTACAAACATGATATGCTCACTCATTTTTTTAATACATATAGGAACAGCAAATGGTGGTGGCACAGTGGCACAGAAGATAGTATAGCCACCTCATAGTAAGAGGTTTCTCAGTTTAGTTCTCAGCAGGGGTACCTGCTGTACATAGTCTGCATGTCCTACCCTTATTGTGTTGACTGTTCCCAAAGGTTCTTGGAATTCATAAATTCCAATGCCCTGGATCAACTAATCCATTGTCCCACCAGGGGCTCCAATATCCTAGACCTGGTCATTACCAACATGGGAGATAGATGCTCCACACCAGTGGTCACCCCCTCATTGGTCAGGTCTGACCATAAGTAAATCACCCTTGACATCCACATCCCACCCCCACCCCCCAGAAAGGAAACCTCCTTAAAAAACTTCTCCAAAGCCAACTTCATGCTACTGAAGTCAGAAGAGACAAACTTCACAACACCCACGCAGACAGGATCTGGAAGTTCGACCGCAGAATCCTACACTAAGGCAATGTATGAGCACATCCACTCATACATGAATCGTGCCATCCCAAATAGAACCAAGATGCTCTTCTCCAAAAAAAGGAAGCCAATCTGGTGGTGCCCTGCTATAAACAAACTATACAACAGAAGGAAGAAACTGTTTCAGAAAAGAGGAAAATCCCAGGATGCAAAAAACTCCCTCACCAGCCTCAGTAAGAAGCTGAGATCCCTCATAAAATCCTCAAAAGCTAGTTAGGAAAATAAAATTGCCAAAGATTCCAAAGACAACCACAAGGCATTCTATAGTTATGTCAAGAATCTAAATGGTAATGCTCAGATCTGCTCTGAGCTGCAACAGAATTACATTAAATATACTGATCCCAAGGATATTGCCAATATCCTGGCAGATCGATTTAGTGCCAACTTCACTACCCTCTCACCCACTAAAGGGCCCATCTCAATATCAAAAGATTGCCAAATTCCGATAAACACAGCCACACAGGTAGAAACAGCACTCTCCAAAGCTAAGAATACAGCATCCATGGGAGCAGATGACATACCAGGCTGTGTACTGCATGAACTACAAAATGAACTGGCACCCCACCTAAGTGTCATGTTTAATCATAGCCTCACCTCAGGCTTCATGCCCACTGAGTGGCGCACAGCTACAGTTATCCTGCTCCACAATGGAGGATCCACCTTGGATCCCAGGAACTACTGTCCCATCAGTCTGACAAGCCTGATCTGCAAGGGCATGGAGCGCATTATCATGGAACTTATAAACAAAGACATTGGCAACCTCCAGACACTGGACCCCACCCAGTTTGGGTTTGTGAAGGGCCAATCTTGTATCCTGAATCTGACTGACTTCTTCGAATCGGTGTCCAGAGCTGTGGACAAGGGTAAGGAGGTCCACACAGCCTATCTGGACCTCGCCAAGGCCTTCAACACCATCCCCCACTCTGGAATCATAGATAAACTCACTAAGCTGGGCATAAATCCCTACGTCACTCAATGGGTTGCCAACTGGCTTACTGACAGAACTCAGACTGTAAAAGTAGCTGACTCCAAATCCAGCTCCAGACAAGTGACAAGTGGAGTACCTCAGGGTTCAGTCCTGGGACCACTCTTGTTTGGCATCTACTTCTCTGAAGTACAGGCCAACATTAAGGGACTCTGGCTAACAAAGTTTGCAGATGACTGCAAACTGGGAGCCATTATTGAATCCCCAAATGATGTGTATATTCTACAAAAGGGCCTTACAGAAACAGATGCCTGGTGCCAGAGCAATGGGCTCAAGCTTAATGCCAAGAAATGGATAGTCATCCCCTTTGGAAAAAAACATGTACCCATGAACTACCACATAGGTGGCAGGACACTAAACATCAAAAGTGTGATGAGAGACTTAGGGACACAAGTGGACAGTGGTCTCACTTTTGATAACCACATCGCCAAAACAGTCAGGAAATCCTTCTACGTGGCACACCTCATCACTAAGGGCTTTTCATCCAGAAAAAAGGAGGTCATTGTCCCACTGTACTCATCCCTCATTAGACCCATTATAGAGTACAATGCCCCATTTGGGATGTACCTCACAAGACATCTGCAACAGCTGGAAAGGCCACAGAAATACCTCACTAAAAGAATCACAGGCCTAAAGCAGATGCCATATGCTGACCGTCTAAAAAAACTCCAGCTATACTCTGTGGCATATCGTCTACTCAGAGGTGATCTCTGCTTAACATACAAGGCCATGTCAAACCCTGAGCTGTTGGACATGCTCCACTTAAAGAAATCCCAATCACTCAGAGCCAGACACTCCAGGGATCTAAACCTTATCATCACATTGAACAAAACATGCTGGAGGGATAGGTTCCTGACCCAGAGACTCCCCATACTCTGGAATAGACTGCCCATAAATGTCAAGCAGAGCATCTCATTGGCCCTCTTCAAAAGGAACCTTGATGATTGGATGGGAGATAGAAAATTCACCCCGGGGATCATGTCAGTCACCCTGCTAGACAGGGGTCCAGAGAAGTAAATATTGTGGGAAAAAATTTCCAGGGAATTGTTATGGCTCGGCTTGCATAGGCCTTAGGGCCGATTGCCTAGCACCAACCTATGAACCTATGAACCTATTTCCTCCAAGTACTCCAATTTCCTCCCAAATTCCAAAGACATGCAAACGGTGAATTGAGAACTCTAAATTTGCCACATGCATGAGTGTGCATGCAATTTAGTTGACTTAACCTTTCCTTTTATAAGACCCTTTGTCTTATAAAGCAACATTTTCTACTGACAGTTTAGGGTCTATATTAGATAGTCGAACATTGAAAAGAGTGAACGCTCTTCCATCGACTCCTAATAACCGAAACCACACAATGTCAAACATACGGAACAGCTGCTCCAAAAAAAAAAAACACAGATCCACAGACAATATAAAGTTGGGGGCTTCACCCCACTTACTTAAATATGACAACTCCGAGATCGCACCACAGTGGAGGAAACGGCAAAGTCCTGGCAATGGCCCAGCAATTTTTTTCTCTTGGGGAAAAAAATCACTATTCTGGCTGTTCAACATTCTGTGGTTTCGGTTATTAGGGTTTGATATAAGAGCATTCACTCTTTTCAACGTTCTACATCCTGATACAGACCCGACAGTTTAAATATCTTGTTTCCATATTAAATAACACCTGTTATGTTTGTATGTAATTTGATGGCAAAGGCCATACTTGACCTGAAATATTTTGGTATAACCTACTACACTATGCCTGATGTGGTAAATGCAAATTCTACTAAAGGAAAACTCTACCTTCTCCTACAGTTTAACTAGACTAAAGTTGTTTTTCTCTCTACAGTATGATTCCAGTAGTGTGTAGGTACCTGAAACCTGCTTGTAGTTTATAAAACTTTCATTTCTTCACTTTGGCATCAAATGAAGAGAAAGGCCACCCATTGTTTTTTTAAAGCTTAACTTTTAACATAAGTTGCAGAGGAATTTGTGTACACTTGCATGACATACCATATACAAACAAAAATTTGTAGTCACGAGCTCAGCTGCTGTAAAAAGACAGATAGGTGTAAAACTGTTTTCCATTGTCTTTACTGCAGAGAGAAAGAGAGGGGGGGTAAAAAACGTACACTAATTTAAAGCTGCCTCTAATGTAGCCATACCTTTCCTAGAAAAACAGGGCAATTAGATCAGTCAATGGTTCAAAAGCAGTTGTTACCTCTTAACAAATTTGCATTAGCAGCATCACAGAATTGAAATGCTAAGCTTTAAACTTTAAATGTTTCTTGTTTATGCTACTTTACTTTTTAAGATGACTTAACTGCAGTATTAAAGATGTCTGTGATGTTTGGAGAAAAGTCAGTTCTTGCAATTCTTGTAAAGTATCAGCACATTTACAAAAGTGTAGGGGAGGGGCCATCAATTCATCTTGGACTACAAAAATATACTTTGAACAAAGGCCTACAATTTAGCAACTGTTGTAGTTGCAGCTGTATAATTCCTTAGTATGCTATAAAACAAGCTCTGAGACACACACAAATGAGGGTCATTCAAGAAATAAAAGATGCAGTCCTGTTACAAACAGTATATAAGATGACAATGACTGACACTAATTCCATTATATGTCAATGACATGAGAATATACCACTACTTATGTCTAGCATGACTCATATAAAGCAGACTTGAAATGGAGCATGGGAAAGAGAAAGGCTTGAAGAAAAAATAGATAATACTGATATATCAAGCCCCATTTATGGCCATTTTGCAGAAAACATATTAAAATTCTATAAGAAACAAGAGTGATTTTGAGGTGTTAAAATAACTCAGAAAAACAGACGTGGAGTTTTCATTCAGACAGATTTCACTTGTCTGTATATTTCAGTTTTTATAATACCATCTCTGCAACACGGGTGTATATCATAACCGCGAAAGATGACAATTACGAATGGCATTACATCGAACTTGGAACCGTGGACACTGAAGATATCAAAGCCGTGGAACAGCGAATTCTTACCCAGGGCAAGAATTCGGTGGGCCGTTCTGCAGCTTTGCTATTTCCTCCACTGTGGTGCAATCTCGGAGTTGGTATATTTACGTAGGAGGGTGTGGGGGGCACAGCCCCCCACATCGGGGGGGGGTTTGGGGAGGTGAAGCCCCCCCCCCACATTAGACATAGGTTTGTTGTGTGCTTGTGTTGTGTGTGTGTTTTGTCAGAACAGAAAATTTTTTCCCTGGGAAAAAATCCGCTTTTCTGAGATTTTGATCATATCACATTTCGAACTTCTAAGTTCAAGCTTATGGTGTTCAATATTTTGGAAGTTCGATAATGTGATATAAACCCTGCAACACTACTGTATTTGTCTTTTTAAGCTTATGACCCTGGCCATGGCTGAAATGTGTCCTTTTGGAGTTAGTCCATTTGCCCAGTTAATAGAGAGGGAAACAAATGTCCCACAGAGATCAAGATAGTCTAAGATTCTTTCATTTTGCACTTATTCTGTGATTTTATTCTGTTTGTTTATTTGTTAGCAAAGACCTCTTTCAGCTACAACCCTAGCCAGCAGATGAAAGTACTAGACAATATAGGCAGCCATGTTTGTGATGAGTGAAGCAATTAGGCTTGCTAAGCATAAACAAGTATTTATAACGTCATTAGTATGCAATCATTATCTCAGAGTACTGCAGTTCCAAAAACAAAACATTATGCCGTGTCTTTGTACAGTGTAAGTAAAATGCTTCTTTGGTGTACAACAATCCTAGATATTAAAGAACTGATTATTTTTTTAAAAAGGTACAGGATGGTTATTCACTAAGAATACAGAACAAATACTTAAGACTCAAAAGTGTTAAAGTTAAGGCTATGAAAGTTTAAAGTCTTAAAGCTTTCCTTACAGATAAGATGAAATTAACATCTTTTTTATTGCAGGAGCATGACAAATAACAAATTAACAATCTGGCAAAACAGGATTCACCAACTCTCACACTAAACTGGCTAACTGCAGAATCTCTCCTCTGTCTATAGAATTGTAACATCTTCCAAGACACTACAACCTCAGGGTAGACTGTATTTTCTTTATATCACTCCACACATAGGATTCAGGAGAGTTCAACTCAAAGTTATTTATTTATTTATTTAAAATGTGTTTATTGGTAAAGTCTGACTGGGCCAGAGATCATTTTCAGTGGAGACCCTGGGGGAAACTCTCCAGACACATGGCTTTGGAGATGCAAGAAACCATGCTTCACTAGACTGTGATTTGTCATTTGTAAGGGATCCGCTTCCATTTTGTTTCATGCTCCTCAAGAGGTATGAATACTAACTGAATCTGCTCTCTATCAGCCTTCAGGTACTAAACTATCCTCAAATAATTTCTTTAAATGGTTAGCCAGCAGTATTTATGCTTACTCCGTTGGTTTACAACAAATTCTATGATGAATCTCTTTAAGTCACTGCTGATTGCACTAATACTGTGTTTATTTGTCTCTCAGTATTTGGAAAGTGAGATGAGGGTCAAATAGAATCCAAGGTATGTTTGCATTCTTACATATGGAAGGGTAGTTTCAGAAGGTTAAGGTTAAGAAATGTTGATGTCTGGAACATTGTGAAGTTTTTTTTTTTTTTGGGGGGGGGGGGGGGGGTGGGTGGTATTAACAGTAAGTCTGTTCTTATGAAGCCACCTTCAAATAATACAAATTATAGAGAAGTCAGTTTGAAATTCATTGATAAGGGAGCTATGATCTTTACCAGCTGCCTAGCATAATGGCATCTGCAAAGAGACTGAAGTTCATATGAAGGAAATTCCAAAGCAGATCGTTAACAAAGAAGAATTAGATAAGAGAACCAAGCACATCCCCTTGAAGTACAGTCTCCCTGTTGTATCCAGACATGAAGTGCGGGAACCATGGAGAGTGCAAGAATGTTGAAAAAGGTTAATTCAAAACCATGTAAAGACTTCAGATGGGAAACATCTGTCTGCAAATATTTGCATAAATGAATAATTTGCAGTATCAAATGCTTTATTGAGATCTATAAATATAATCCTGTTAAGTTTGCCTTGTTCCATATTAGAATAAGTATGCTCTGCGAAAGAGTAAATTGCAGTAATAACATGTACCTTGCATAAAGAACATGCTGTTTATCACACAGAAAGACAAACATTTAATGTTGCCCAACATTTGTTTGTAATTAAGTTTTTCAAGAATATTTGTTAAGAAGACATAAATAAGAAATAACACAAAACTCATTTATAGAGGTAGGGTGTGGGATTTGGCAAGACGATGCTTAAAGCTTTAAGTAAGAATACTGGTGAGGAGGGTGATGTTATTGAACAAATGTTATATATTTTAATAGATTACTACCTAGTTTAAAGATAATTGGGAAATGGTATGAATTTAGGGATATATGGACAGTCAATACATTCAAGTTTTTCTTGGACATATTTACTACTAATAATTGTAATGTTTTGATGTAGATATTTTAAGACCTTATGAAGTGTAAGGAAAGGTTTAATTATAGGGAGACTGGAATTACAGAATGTAATAGGTCAGAGTGTAGAGAGGTGGAAAGTTTAGAGTTAGCTCCGTTTTGGGGGAAGATGCTGTGTGAAGCAACATTTTAATTTGTTTCCAATTTTTTTAGGATTATCTAAGTTAGTATCTTAGAGCTTTCTAAAATAGTTAGCTATAGATTTAAATTTATTTGTTGCTGTTCTGGGACATTGTTTCAGTTGTGAGTATGTTAAGTGTTTATCTGAGTTGGCAGTGTCTTTTTTTTCCTTTAGGCCAAGCCATATTCCTCTACATAAAAAGGTCCTTAATATTATTTCTGATCCATAGATTAAGAAAAACACTGCATTCTTCTTTTTTTATTTTTTTATATAGCCTGACTCCTATGGGACTAAGTAAAATGTAAAAGACTGAGTGAGCGGAAATGGGTACAGTGCTGTTACAGAATTCAGTCCTGCCTAGACTAATAATATTTGAGGAAAGTATGTCTGCAAAGCTATCAGAGAAGGTTATGAACTGAGTAAGATGGGATAGAATCCTCTTGAGTTTGAGTGACAAAGAAGAATAGAAATGGCAGTGGTTACTAAGGGAGTTAGGCAGCATATGAAACTCTATAAGTTTATCAGCCATATTAGTAATAAAAATGTCACATAATATGCTGCTGTCAGAGGATATGTTAGGCCAGGTGCATGCAGTAACTAATTGGGAAAGATTTAAGGTAGCGCAGAAGACTCTGCTGTTAAGATTTGTGTAGACATAAATTGTGTAAATTGATTTGATCTGCAATTGTTTTATGCATCCTGAATTCTATTTAGAAATCTATCCACTCATCCAGACTGTTATTTATAGATTACCAGCGAAGTACTCTACTTGATGGGAAACAGCAGCTTATTCTACAAGCATAGGATACATTGGGTAACATATCCATCATACCATGTGGTGTTGTGGATTTGACAGTATAGGTTTAGGTCTCTAGAGTAGGTGTGTGCTGTACCATCAGGATGGTATGTTTAAAACTAAACCCATCTGTCAGAATTACCACATTAGTATTCTTTTTAGATGAATAAAGACTAAGCAGTTATGACCCCTTCAGGAGTCTGCATAACGCATAGGAGAGGGACAGGAATTTTAAGTATATTAGAGTCATTAAGGATACTGAGAATAAACATCTTTTAGATGAGTAAAGCTTGAGGCCTCTCAAGCTGGTTTATGGTGCTTTGTGAGGTACATCTTGAAGACTGCATTATATTCAATGATGAGCCTAATAAGGGGTGAATAAAAGTAGTACTATAATGTGGACCTTGAGGAGATACCAGGAAGGCTAAGCTGTGCAGTGTAGAAGGATTTTCTAACCAGTACAGAAATGTGACAGTTAAAGGCAAGCCTGTTATCAACATGCACATAACAGAGCCCTGTGGGACACCACCAATGACATTTTCTTCTTTACATTAACAGTATGGTTCTATCACATTATCTATCCAAACTATGTATGGGTTAATGTTAAAATGGGAGGGTTTGCCAATAATCCAGTGTCAAAGGGCTTGGCAAGGACTGGATAAGTAGTGTGGTCTGTATACTCCTTATCCATGGCTTCTGTGACCCTTTTAAAAAAAGCTATACCAGGTTAAGGAGGCATGATTTGTTTTTTTTGCTAAGCCAAGCTACTGTGTATCCAAGAATACAAGGTCATATCATTGATTATTATTTCAGAATATATTCTATAGCTTTGCAAATAATATTGAGACTAATAGGCCTATAATTCTCAAAATAAGTGGAGGGCATGGAACCACATCAGGCAGGGAGGTGGGGTTGGCATAATGGTTAAGGTCCTTACCTCAAAGACAAGACAAATGTCTTGCACCATCCTCCTCGGGTTGGAACGCCTAAGCTTGTTTATCCACACATACAAGGTTATATCTGTATCTGCATTTTTATCAAAAACTACAAGGGTTCAGTGTTGATGAGGCAGATAATGCCTATAAAAGGCCTTGTTGCCTTCTCTTTATTTCCTAGGACATAGAAGTCTGGGTCAAAGGTGAGAGTGCCTACTTGAGGACAAGCTTGAATTGAATGAACATGTCTTACTTTATCAGGCAGTGATTTCCCAGCAGAAGTCTTTCTATTATTTTGGGAGTTCTCCATGGTAGATAACCTATAAGCAGCTCTGCCTTGGATGTTGAGAAGTCTTAGCTGTCCAGGTTTGATACCTGAAAGGCTTTATCAGAAAAAAAATGTAAATTAACTACTAGATATTTTTGCCATCACTCATGTCTCATTTAGGTTGAATGTTGGTAAAGGTATATATGTGTGTGTGTGAGATATATGTATGTATAAACTTAGAATGTGTCAGCAACTCCACAGCTAGATTGTTAAAACTCAGAATTTCCAATATGAGGGATGTCATCAGATTTACTTTCACATGCTACTGTCTGGAATTCATTTGCTCATATTTTATCCCATAAAATTATTAATAGGGTAGGTGTCAAATTGGAATTCATGTCAAATCAGTGACAGGCCTGAGGGAAGGTGCCATATTGCTCAAGGAAGATGGCTGCTTCAGCTCAGAGTTCTGGACAAAGGGTCAGAAGAAAAGTAATTAATCAACCAATTCTAGGTAAAAAAATCAAACAGGATGGAGGGCAAACAGAAAAGAGAGCAACAGCTGGCAGATGTTCAAGTTTCTGTAGAAGAAAAACAGCTTTGTAATCTATTCTAAAAGATGATGGCAGTTGCTGAGGATATAGTGCAAATGAAGAAATAACAGTCATTCAACAATTAGAAATGAATAAGCTGAAATAAAAAATACAGGCCTTGGAAGGGGACAGAGCATCTCTGAGATTAGAGGTGCCTGAGCAGAATAGGAGGCTGACAGAAATACAAAAATTTACAATGGTAAGCAGGCATTAAGGCCAATTGGATGACATAGAAAACAGGCCCAGAAGAAACAACATAAGTTTAAGAGAAGTGCCAGAACATTTCCTGGATATAGATCTAGAAAGAATGCTGCTGGAATTGTTAGAAACAAAATTCCACTTACCCAGATTACAAGAAGCTATAATAGGAAGAATCCACAGAGCTAGTACAATGGGAGGTATGAGAGGAGGACAGTGAAGACACAAACTACCTTCACAGCTACAAACTTAAAAAAGAAATTATGAGGCAAAGCAGAACACTTAAACTGATACCCTTTAATGGTATGTTCATATAACTCGTGGAGGATTATTCTGATTAACTGCATAAACCAAGAAAAGGGCTGCCTGACTTATGAGATCTACTGAAAGCCCAGTGAATTCTTGCATGACATAACTACCCTACTACCTGAAATGCAATATGGAAGGGTAATGGACACAAATTTCATTTCAGGTAGCAGGATAGTTACTTCATGCAAGAATTCACTGGGCTTTCAGTAGCTCCCATAAGTCAACTAGCCCTTTTCTTGGTTTATGCAGTTAATCAGAATAATCCTCCACGAGTTATCTGAACATACCATTAAAGGGTATCAGTTTAAGTGTTCTGCTTTACCTCATAATTTCTTTTTTAAGTTTGTAGCTGTGAAGGTAGTTTATGTCTTCACTGTCCTCCTCTCATACCTCATGTTGGCAAGATCATTGGGTTAGACAAGATCCTGAGCATAGCATACAAAGTAAATAGAGGAAAGAACATGGAAAACAGGAAATATGAGAGAAAATACAAAAAAAGAAATAGTAAGAAGAACAAGAACCTGGTCAAGGCAGAAATCCAGCAGAAAAGAATAATCTGTTGGCAAATGCAACAGAAGCAGATGCAGAAATGCAAGAAGCTAAAGAAGAACAACATACTGTCAAAAAACAGATACAGTCACTGGAGCTGCTAAAAATTTGCATGCTCACTGATGGACCCCATGAGCCCTGAGCAGGTTGGACTGGCCAGAGAAGAGGGGAAAAATAACAGGGTCAAGAAAGTGAGGAAGGGAAATGGATCATTTGGCAAAGAAGACTTTTACAGCAAGTTATTTGAAGAATGTAATCAGATAAAAAGGGATGGAGAATTGGAGGGGAGTTTAATGTCACACTAGATTCCAAGACAGACAGGCTGTTTGGCAAAAGAGAGTGCAATATAAAGATTAAAAGAGAGTTAGAAAGGAACGTGACAGAAAGAGAATGGACTGATATATTGAGGAAAAGACACCCTGAAAAGAGGGAGTACACATTCACATGAAACTGCTTGATTCAAGACACAGATTAGACAGATTACTACAGAAAGAGGAAACTCTAAAACTAGTGGAAGAGATAGAAATACAGAAGAGACACATATCACAAAACACAGCAATAGCAATGACAATAAGAACAGAGAGGGAACAAGGGGAGGGCTTGGGATGGAGATGGGTGAGCTACAAGAAGAAAGATCTGGAAATTAAGTGAAAGTTACAAAACCTAATAAAGGAGACAGTACATGAAATAGTTTACACAAGATGGAATTGGGAAACACTGGGTGGACAGAAGCAATGCCACTATTAGTGGAAAAAATCATAAGACAGCAAGGATGGAAAAGGAGGCAAGACAAGAAGGAGATACCAAAACTGGAAGGAGGAATGAGCAGGAAACAAAGGTAAATCTGGAAAATGGTATAGACAGAGAAGCACTAAGGATAGAGGAAGCAGTGATAAAAAATAAACTACAAAGAAATGTAACAACTGCAGTGGAAGTAGTATAATGTTACTGGAAGGACCACTGGTGGATATAGGGGAAGGAACATCAGGGAAGCAGAAAATAGGAAAAGGTAAGAAAGAGGTACCAAGCATTAGTGGAAAACAGGGAGATGCCCTAGAGGAGGACAGCAGAATTAGAGAAGACTTCAGAGAATACTGCCAACAAATATACCAAAAACAGGAGAAGGAAAAGGAAGTTCATTGGGAGTTCACAAACAGAAAAGAACAGCATCAAGCAGAAGGAATGCAGAGGGAGAAACTGAATGCAAAAATCATGATGGAGGAGAACAAAGAGGTAGTGATGGTAGTGAAAAACAGAGAGATAGGAGGCCTAGACGGACAAGCAGTAGAGTTCTACAAAGGGGGTAGACAGGCAATATTGGCAGTCATGAAGGAGGACTATGAAAGGGGCAGACAAGCAATATTGGCAGTTATGAAGGAGAAGTATGAAAGGATAATTGAAACAAGGGAAATAACAGACACAGTAGGGTGGTGATTCCAAAAGAGGAAGGGATAGGATTGACATAGGGGATTACAAACAAGTCTTTCATAAAACACACGTATCAAGTTGATGCCAAAAATGATAGTAAGGGGACTAAATGATATTTTGAGAAGAATACTACAGTAGGGGCAGAATATTTTTGTGAAAGGATGATGGGCAGAAATGAATTAGTGGACATTAACGGAGAAGTGCAAAAGGAGGGACACAGGCAGGGATGGTCTTTTTTGACCTACAAAAGGCCTTCAATATAGTCAGATGGGAATTCCTCTTGAGAGGTAATAAAATAAAGACAAATGTGTAAAAGTTTATAGGCCTAATAAAGGTAGTTTACCATGAAGCCGTGATAGAAGCAATGGTAAATGGAGGAGTTTCCAAGGCCCTAATAGTAAAGAGGGATCTACACACAGGTGCCCCCCAGGGGTCTTTAATCTAGTCATATAAAAGCTGGAAACTGAAGTGAGGAAAAAGCTACCATAAATGGAGAGAAGAAAAGCAGTATATTCAGGGTTTTTAATGCATACAGATGACTGCATGCCTATGTCAGAGACCATTGAGATAGACATAGAGAAAATAAAGCTAGTCATTGCAAGGTCTGAAGAGGTCTCATGGCTTAGATGCAAACAGAAAAAGACAGTGATGGTCAAGATAGGAGAAAGAAAATGAAAGGGCAGAGGAGATAGATTCAGGAGTGGGAATAACCAAATATCTGAGAGTGTATGAGGGCACACAATAAGTGCTACAATACAAAATCATTTGGAAAAGCAAAATGAGAAAATTCAGGAGATACTAGAGGGGGTATTATGGAAAACATACATACAATTAGGTAGAATCAATGTGACTGGAATGCAGATTCTCCTAATTATACTGCACATATTAAGAAACCTGGCAGAAGTCCAAAAGGAGACTCAACTACTAAAATTACAGAATGACATGGAAGGGTAGACAAAGAAAGGGAAAGGGAGAAGCGTCTCAAAGACAAGCTAAGACTGAGTAGGAGAAAATGGACTGGGAACTCCCACACGTATACACTCAGGCCTTAACTTATAACTTACTTGGCTGTATAGAGAGCAAGGGGATACCAAAAGGCAAGAAGATAAGATGTTGGGAAAAATATTGAAGAATGAAAGAGGAGACACTAAAGAGATGGGGTAATGTGACATGGGGACAAGGGGAAAGAAAAATACATATGGGAGGAATGAGGAGGATGTATCACTTTCCTAGGGAAGAAATAAGTAGAAAAAACGCAAGGACAGTGGGATAAGAGGACAGTGGAAATTAATGAAGGGAAGGGCAGGACAACAGTATTCAAAATCCTACAGGAATTAATGTAGGAACTTTGATTAACACAAAATGAAGGGTGGACATATACCAAACTGACAGAGGAAGCAAAAACACAGGAAAACTAAAAAAAAAAAAAAAAAAAAAAAGAAAAAAAATGAAAGGAACATAAGAGCCTCATGGGTAAATGGGAAAACAGAATGTTAAAAGTAGAATGCTTTATGAAAACCTGAGAGGACAGGAGAAGAAACAAATACAGAGGTAAGGGCAGGATGGGAGAAGGAAGTGTGTGGCAGACCAGAGAAGATGGAAGGTGAAAAGTCCTCAGAAATAACATCAGCAATGCAGAAAATGCAGGGCATGGGAGATCAGATAATAAAGGTATTGAGCAGATGGTATCTTAAGCTAAAAAGATTATGTAAGGAGAGAAGGAAAACAGTCTCAGGATGCTGGAGTTGTATGACAGAAGGGGCAGGTAAGAAACATCTTCTGTGACTTTTAACACAGGAACAGACCAGTCAAGCTTCATGTGAATAAAACAATTTAATGGGCCATAATACAAAACAAAGCAGGTTTAGTGCTTTCTTTCCAATGAATTGGAACTTCATCGGAACAATTCCAAACAGTCCTGTAACCAAATTTATACTAAATGTTGGCAAATGCAACAGAAGCAGACGCAGAAATGCAAGAAGCTAAAGAAGAACAACATACTGTCAAAAAACAGATACAGTCACTGGAGCTGCTGAAAATTTGCATGCTCACTGATGGACCCCATGAGCCCTGAGCAGGTTGGACTGGCCATAGAAGAGGGGAAAAATAACAGGGTCAAGAAAGTGAGGAAGGGAAATGGATCATTTGGCAAAGAAGACTTTTACAGCAAGTTATTTGAAGAATGTAATCAGATAAAAAGGGATGGAGAATTGGAGGGGAGTTCAATGTCACACTAGATTCCAAGACAGACAGGCTGTTTGGCAAAAGAGAGTGCAATATAAAGATTAAAAGAGAGTTAGAAAGGAACGTGACAGAAAGAGAATGGACGGATATATTGAGGAAAAGACACCCTGAAAAGAGGGAGTACACATTCACATGAAACTGCTTGATTCAAGACACAGATTGGACAGATTACTACAGAAAGAGGAAACTCTAAAACTAGTGGAAGAGATAGAAATACAGAAGAGACACATATCACAAAACACAGCAATAGCAATGACAATAAGAACAGAGAGGGAACAAGGGGAGGGGTTGGGATGGAGATAGGTGAGCTACAAGAAGAAAGATCTGGAAATTAAGTGAAAGTTACAAAACCTAATAAAGGAGACAGTACATGAAATAGTTTACACAAGATGGAATTGGGAAACACTGGGTGGACAGAAGCAATGCCACTATTAGTGGAAAAAATCATAAGACAGCAAGGATGGAAAAGGAGGCAAGACAAGAAGGAGATACCAAAACTGGAAGGAGGAATGAGCAGGAAACAAAGGTAAATCTGGAAAATGGTATAGACAGAGAAGCACTAAGGATAGAGGAAGCAGTGATAAAAAATAAACTACAAAGAAAGGTAACAACTGCAGTGGAAGTATCATAATGTTACTGGAAGGACTACTGGTGGATATAGGGGAAGGAACATCAGGGAAGCAGAAAATAGGAAAAGGTAAGAAAGAGGTACCAAGCATTAGTGGAAAACAGGGAGATGCCCTAGAGGAGGACAGCAGAATTAGAGAAGACTTCAGAGAATACTGCCAACAAATATACCAAAAACAGGAGAAGGAAAAAGAAGTCCATTGGGAGTTCACAAACAGAAGAGAACAGCATCAAGCAGAAGAAATGCAGAGGGAGAAACTGAATGCAAAAATCATGATGGAGGAGAACAAAGAGGTAGTGATGGTAGTGAAAAACAAAGAGATAGGAGGCCTAGACGGACAAGCAGTAGAGTTCTACAAAGGGGGTAGACAGGCAATATTGGCAGTCATGAAGGAGGACTATGAAAGGGGCAGACAAGCAATATTGGTAGTTATGAAGGAGAAGTATGAAAGGATAATTGAAACAAGGGAAATAACAGACACAATGGGGTGGTGATTCCAAAAGAGGAAGGGATAGGATTGACATAGGGGATTACAAACAAGTCTTTCATAAAACACACATATCAAGTTGATGCCAAAAATGATAGCAAGGGGACTAAATGATATTTTGAGAAGAATACTACAGTAGGGGCAGAATATTTTTGTGAAAGGATGATGGGCAGAAATGAATTAGTGGACATTAACGGAGAAGTGCAAAAGGAGGGACACAGGCAGGGATGGTCTTTTTTGACCTACAAAAGGCCTTCAATATAGTCAGATGGGAATTCCTCTTGAGAGGTAATAAAATAAAGACAAATGTGTAAAAGTTTATAGGCCTAATAAAGGTAGTTTACCATGAAGCCGTGATAGAAGCAATGGTAAATGGAGGAGTTTCCAAGGCCCTAATAGTAAAGAGGGATCTACACACAGGTGCCCCCCAGGGGTCTTTAATCTAGTCATATAAAAGCTGGAAACTGAAGTGAGGAAAAAGCTACCATAAATGGAGAGAAGAAAGGCAGTATATTTAGGGTTTTTAATGCATACAGATGGCTACATGCCTATGTCAGAGAACATTGAGATAGACATAGAGAAAATAAAGCTAGTCATTGCAAGGTCTGAAGAGGTCTCATGGCTTAGATGCAAACAGAAAAAGACAGTGATGGTCAGGATAGGAAAAAGAAAATGAAAGGGCAGAGGAGATAGATTCAGGAGTGGGAATAACCAAATATCCGAGAGTGTATGAGGGCACACAATAAGTGCTACAATACAAAAGAATTTGGAAAAGCAAAATGAGAAAATTCAGGAGATACTAGAGGGGGTATTATGGAAAACATACATACAATTAGGTAGAATCAATGTGACTGGAATGCAGATTCTCCTAATTATACTGCACATATTAAGAAACCTGGCAGAAGTCCAAAAGGAGACTCAACTACTAAAATTACAGAATGACATGGAAGGGTAGACAAAGAAAGGGAAAGGGAGAAGCGTCTCAAAGACAAGCTAAGACTGAGTAGGAGAAAATGGACTGGGAACTCCCACACATATACACTCAGGCCTTAACTTATAACTTACTTGGCTGGATAGAGCAAGGGGATACCAAAAGGCAAGAAGATAAGATGTTGGGAAAAATATTGAAGAATGAAAGAGGTGACACTAAATAGATGGGGTAATGTGACATGGGGACAAGGGGAAAGAAAAATACATATGGGAGGAAGGAGGAGGATGTATCACTTTCCTAGGGAAGAAACAAGTAGAAAAAACGCAAGGACAGTGGGATAAGAGGACAGTGGAAATTAATGAAGGGAAGGGCAGGACAACAGTATTCAAAATCCTACAGGAATTAATGTAGGAACTTTGATTAACACAAAATGAAGGGTGAACATATACCAAACTGACAGAGGAAGCAAAAACACAGGAAAAGTAAAAAAAACAAAAAAAAGAAAAAAGAAAAAAAAAACGAAAGAAGGAAAATAAGAGCCTCATGGGTAAATGGGAAAACAGAATGTTAAAAGTAGAATGCTTTATGAAAACTTGAGAGGACAGGAGAAGAAACAAATACAGAGGTAAGGACAGGATGGGAGAAGGAAGTGTGTGGCAGACCAGAGAAGATGGAAGGTGAAAATTCCTCAAAAATAACATCAGCAACGCAGAAAATGCAGGGCATGGGAGATCAGATAATAAAGGTATTGAGCAGATGGTATCTTAAGCCAAAAAGATTATGTAAGGAGAGAAGGAAAACAGTCTCAGGATGCTGGAGTTGTATGACAGAAGGGGCAGGTAAGAAACATCTTCTGTGACTTTTAACACAGGAACAGACCAGTCAAGCTTCATGTGAATAAAACAATTTAATGGGCCATAATACAAAACAAAGCAGGTTTAGTGCTTTCTTTCCAATAAATTGGAACTTCATCGGAACAATTCCAAACAGTCCTGTAACCAAATTTATACTAAAATTAACCAATGAATAATCACAAAAATCACAACATTATTTAAAAATCCATATATGAAATATAATATTGAATAAAAACATTAATGTTTAATAACATAATTTTTAATTTTCAGAATAGAAACTCTAGAACAAGCTTCATTTAGACCGGCAGGGTCATAGCATCTAATTTAAATTGCCATTTTAATTCTGCTGTACTAAGATGTTCATCCACCACCCTCCCTTGTATGTCCTCCCTTAACTGTTCAATAACCTGAAACTTAATGTAATGAGCTGGATTTACTAATGTGTGTTTAAATAATGCACTGGTAACTTTTTTATTTTTGATATCATTCTTATGTTCATAAATGCGGTCCTTCAGCGACCTTGAATTCTTGCCCACATAAAATGCTGGGCACTGGGAACATTGAGCTAAATATACCACATTAGTTGAGGTACAATAATAATGACCCATTATGTTATATTCTTTATCCCGAATATTAAAGCCTTTACCTACAAACATGGCATTACATTGTGCACAATGTCCACATTTATATGTGTCAGGTTTGATGGATAAAATCCTATGATGTTTCTTGTTCTCTAACATCTGCTTGAAAGATCTGTCCCTTCTATACACTATTTTGGGACCAATTCCTAATCTTTCCAAATTGATAGAATCCACTGTGAACAATCTCTAGTTTTTATTTATCACATCCACTATACCAATAATATCCAAAAATATATGTAGTATTAAATAATGGTGTGATAAGGTCATCACAAATATTCCTACTTGTGTGATTATTACATAAATAGGATGAATTGTTCAAAATGGGCAATATTGTACCCAAATTTCATTTAGTTGTAACCTCACTTTGTATATAATTCAAACAGCCTCACCTTTTAAACATCTCCATCAGCTATTCAGGCTCTCTAAAAAAGGTATTGTCATCAGAAATCATTCTCACTAGTCTGACTAGCTGGCCTTTAACAACCAATTTTTTCTGATGGTGGGGATGCCAACTAGAATAATGTAAATAGTCGTTAGCGAAGGTTGTTTTACTGTATATTGTTGACACATACCACCCATTCACTATATACTTACTCAATAATATGTCCAGGAAGGCAATACTATTTAAGTCATAACTATAAGAAAAAGTTAAAAAATCAACTGTGTTATTTATGTAATTTAAAAATTCATTACGTTTTTCTTCAAATCTGCAGCTATGAGGAAAGTGAATGAGGCATATTTGAAACAAGGGGAGAGGCCCAAGCATTCTTACAGGAGGAATCAGCATCACAATTGAATGAACTAGATTGGTGGTCAGGTACTGAGCAAATGGAGTTAAATATTATATTCAATACAGTAAATGACTTTCAAATTTATGATTATTCCAATAAACAATTGACTACGGCTCATGCAGATTTGCTGTCTAAAGGCCTTACTTTTGTGCTGTTGAGAAGAGCAGATATAACCAATACTATTACAGATTTAAAGATATTTATTTGTAAACTAAATTAACGAGTGTGGTTTAACAATGAAGTTAGAACGAGAACGGAGAAATTGTATCGTCCAAGTGTTTTTAACCCTCCAACTCAACAAATGTTACAAACCTTTGAAAAGGTGTGTGAAAATGCAAATTAGGGATGTTTTAAAAGTAAAACCTTTAGTGCCGTTACGTAATATGTTTAAAATTAAAGTTGGTTTATTGAAAGATATTGCTGATGATGAAATAATAAGGGTCATGAAACCTGATAAAGGTGGGGGTTAGCAGTGAGTTGATTATGTAAACATCATGAATGGTTTGCTTATGGATGATACTTATGAAATTTCATCTAAATGAAATTAATATTGCATATTCGAAAATAGATGGTTTGTTATTTGATCTGTTACTGGTAGGTTTTGTGACAAAAGATGAGTATAAATATATGTTAAATGAAAAACCAATGGTGGCAAACATTTTTGGTATTTCCATAAAAATATCACCCAACCCCCCCTTTAGACCAATAGTAGATGCAAAAATATCATAAACTTGTTTTATTGCCAAATTTTTAGATATAGCATATAAAAATAAAGTGTTATTCATTAAGCAGATTTGTAGGGATTCTTGGCACTTTTTGGAACTAGTGAATGGTTTACGTTTTAGTTCATGTGCATTTTTTGTAACTATTGATGTTAACAATTTGTTTTTGGTTATCCCACAGGAAGTGGGTTTACAATGGTTTGAACAGCAGTTGATGAAGGGAGGAACGTTTAGTTCTAACAGGGTGTATACCTTGGTCACCTTGATGGAAATTGTTCTAAAGAACAACTTACTGTTTTTTGAAGGACAGTTTTTTAGGAAGGTTACAAGGGTTGCAATGAATGCTTATTGTGCCCCTGGCTTTGCAAATTTGGTTATGGTTGAATGGGAAAACCAGCATTTATTTAAGAGTGTATATAAAAACAGTTGGTATTTATACACCTTTTTTAGATGATAATTTCATTCTATGGATAGATACTGAGGATATATATATATGTATAAAGCACAAGAAATGAGAGGGGTGGAAGAAAAACAGAAGGAGGTGATGAGGTGCTTCCTGTCAGAAGGGGGTGGGGTGGAGGGGGTGAAAGTAATGAAAGTAGCAATGAGAAGCCTCAAATAACTGGTGTAAAAATAATTTGCATAATGCATGGAGACTCCACAATATGTAACTGAGAAAGGATATGAAAAAATGAAGTCTAAAAAGAAAATCAATGGCAAACGTCCCCTTAAGTCAAGGGATGTGCTGTTATCAAGAGCTCTTGCTTTCATTTGAGGGGAAATGTTGTTATTAAACAGCTGATTCTACAAGCACATATTCTGGTATCAGTACATGCCCTGATTTCCTTCTGTTTGGGTTATTGCAATGCCCTGTACCTGGAGATTTGTAACAAGAAACATTGGTAGAATTAGTTTAGGCCATGTACAAGGACCCACGGACCCACGGACCCACGTGCAAACAGTATGCAGTCTGAAAGAGGATACCTGACTAAAACCACAAATCAGTGATAATGAATTTGTTCTCCCGGGTACAATGTTTTTAGACAAGACAGGATCTCCAAAAGAGGTGGAGGCATTGTGCTACTCTTTAAAAATAACATCAGCTTTCACATATTAGACAACCCACCAAAAATTCAGTAATGCTGAAATAATATACACCAAACTAAAAATAAATAATAAAAAACAACTAAGTATAATTGGAACCTATATACCCCTGGCAACAACATTAATACAGTAGAATCCATTCTAGACTGGGCATTCCATAACATCCTCCATGAAACAATCATACTGGGTGACTTAAATACCAAATAGTCCTCCTGTGACTAACCCCAACCAACCACCCACATCAACTAACATGGTTAATCAATACCACTACCCAAGTAGACAAAACAACTAAAAAGGAGTCCATCTTGGACTGGATCCTCACCAACTAGCCATCTCACTCCTACCTCTCTGGTTCCCTCCAAGACATACTCAGCAATCACCTTCCCACCTCTGTAATTAGACAAATGAACTCAATAAAATCCACATTCCTCCAATAAATCCAATATACAAAGAACTTCAAAACCCAGGACTTCATATCTGTACTAAAACAATGCAATTGGAGGCCACTCTCTTCTCTTCCCCTGGATAGGGCTGTTGACTACTTCAACAACACTTTCCTTAACATATTAAATCAGATTGCCCCTATCAGAACTGTTAGAAATAAATCCAACTATGCGCCCTGGCTTACCAAAGATACCTGACTATTTCTAGGACAAAAAGATAAAGCCTGGGACTCATAGCGACATAATAAAACACAAAATAATAGACAAGCTTACCTGGAATTAAGGAACAAAGCCAAAAAATAAATTAGGACACACAAAAGGAACTACTATATAGACATTCAATCCAAACACAAAACTAACCCACAAAAGTTCTGGGCTGCCATAAATAAATTCCTGCAACCAGGAAAGACCAGTACTCCTCCCCTAAATATTGATACTACCACCAGTAATATTGCTACCCAATTCAATGAATATTTCACCAAATCCATTTTAGCCCTCACTAATAATAACTCCCCTACTACATATCCAAAACTAAATTCCTCACCTGTAGATCAAAACAGCTTCTTCCCACAACACTCATTAGACCCATTATAGAGTACAACGCCCCTTTTGGAATGTACCTCACAAGGCATCTGCAGCAGCTGGAAAGGCCACAGAAGTACCTCACAAAGAGGATTACTGGCCTCAAACAAATGCCCTACACTGACTGCCTCAAAAAACTCCAGCTTTACTCCATAGCATATCACCTACTCCGAGGTGATCTCTGCCTAACATATAAAGCTATGTCAAACCCAGAGCTGTTGGACATGCTACGTCTAAAGAAATCCCAATCCCTCTGAGCTACATGCTCTAGGGACCTAAACCTTGCCACCACAATAAACAGGACATGCTGGAGGGATAGATTCCTGTCCCAGAGACTTCCCATACTCTGGAACAGGCTACCCATCTATGTCAAGCAAAGTTCTTCATTAGCACTCTTCAAGAAAAATCTTGATGAGTGGATGGGAAATAGGAAATACACCCCGTGGATCACTTCTGTGTCTCTGCTCGACAGTGGCACAGAAAAATAACTTTCTTGGGTGGTGAAAGCCAGGGAACCTTGTTGGCTAGGCTTAAGTAGGCCCTTGGGCCGATAGCCTAGTACCTATCTATGAACCTATGAACCTCTCTACTAGCACAATATGTAAATATCTGAGTAAGTGTAACAGACAAGAGTCGAAACAAGAACTTTAGAAAAGGATAGGAGAACATAATTCAAAATTGAAGGCACACAGGATGGAACTTATTACAGATAAGGTAGGACAGTTGCATTGAACAGAGCATGAGCTGGTGATGGTTGATGTGACAACCTGATCCTACATAGAAAAAATGTGAAATGGAGGCTTGATGAAGATGAAGGGGAGGAGGATGATGAGTTGCCTTTCAAGATATTACATCCATGTTTTATTTGCTTTATAGTTTGTATTAATTATTCTAGTTATCTTGCAATATTTATGTTTTTGTTAAAGTCAGTCCTCTGGTTTTAAGCACTTAAATCTAAATCTGAATGTGAATTTTTATCTGTTTGTAAGTTTGACTTCCATTGGTGCCTTATACTATTTTCACCAATGTTTTTGTAAGTCTTCAGGTTTCTGAATCCAAATTTGAAATGTGAATGTATTCCTTAGCTTGAACCATTGCCTTTCTAATTGCCTTTTCCTTTCCTGCTTCATTCTCCTTTCATAGGTTCATAGATTCATAGGTAAGTACCAAGGTAGGTAAGTACTAGGGTAGCTGCTTTTCTGTGCTATTTTAAGCCTAGCCAGTTTCTCCTTCTGTGCTCAAAACAACCTATACCATTTGGTTATAGATTGGGTATACCCAGCCAGTGGTCATTAATTATAATTACCTACCATATTGCAAACATTTTTAAACAGACACTCAGTAATAACTCTGTAAACAGACATTAAATAACATACATTAACAGTTACACGTACATTTGCTAATTTGATTACATTCATATGAAAAAACAGGGAACTATTAAGTAAAGGTACTTATGCATTAGCAGATTTTAAACAATGAACATTTGAAGAGATGTATTAACTGGATTGTCAGATAGATAATAAATCGTGATCAGTGCTTAGAAATTCATAGAAATGGAGGTGAGGGAAGGGGTCTACATCAGAAGACTGAAAAACCAAAAGACTGAAAATTCAAAATACTGAATGATGGAATCTGCCCCTTCTTGGTGTATATAGTTAGCAGGGGTTGGGTGCAGTCCCCCACTTGAGGGGTGCTGGAGGGCTTATACCCTCCATTAAAAATGTATTCAGTACTTTGGATTTTCAGTCATTTAGGATTCAGTCTTTTGGTTTGTCAGTCTTCTGAAGTAGTCCTGAGGGAAGGAACTAAGTAGGACAGAAATGTTAGTATTGTAGTTAACAGGTGGAGTGAAAGCAAGCTCAGAGACAATTTATTATTTATGGCTATCATAATATATATACGTATATCAGAAGTATAGAGACAGGGGGTGAACAGTGTCACAAAACAATGTATATAGCTGTGAGCTACTAATAAAACTATTCAGGTATTTGTGAAAACTGGTTGTGGTACACAAGATTCTGAATGAAAAGAAATGATTTGAGGATACGGCAAGCTGAATATAACATGGCATTTATCTTGGAGATGCTCAGGAGCAAATCCTTTGATCTGACAGGTGAAGTTTTAGTTGTGTTTTGAATGAGTTTGCATTTTGAATGGCTTTCAGTGGTAAGGAATTGTAGTTTCATAGTTTAGCTACATTATTTTAATACAGTTACCTGCTCTATTAGATGATTTGGTTATAGTGACCATTGTTTTTTCTCTAGAGCATAAAATTCCTTTATGGAAGCAATGTTGTATTAAGTTGTTAAGGGCTCTGCAATTTGCTGGCTTATAGAGAAGCCTGTGTATAGTGGCCAATTGAGAAAGAGCTAGGTGATGTGGTAGTTCTAACCAGTATAATTTTCTAAAGATATGGGTGTGTGTGTGTGTGTGTGTGTGTGTGTGTGTGTGTGTGTGTGTGTGTGTGTGTGTGTGTGTGTGTGTGCGTGTGTGTGTGTTTTTGTGTGTGTGTGTGTGTGTGTGTGTGTGTGTGTGTGTGTGTGTGTGTGTGTGTGTGTGTGTGTGTGTGTGTGTGTGTGTGCGTGTGTGTGTACGGACATGCATGATTGCATGTGTCTGTTTGTAATATAACATCCTACCCAGCTAACAGTTTCCTGTCTTGCACCCTACTGAGTGCTTGGTATTGACTCCAGCTATCTCACAACCCTGAAGTAGATAAAGCAGGGTCTATATCACATTGTCCAACTCACTGGAGTTCGAACAATGTAATATTGAACCATTAAGTTCAAAACCCCCTAGACCCCCCTACTTAAATATAGCAACTCCGAGATCGCACCACAATGGAGGAAATAGCAAAGTCGTGAAAGTGGCCCACCAATTTTTTTTCCCTGGGAAAAAAAAAAATCGGTGTTCCGTGGCATTACTATTGTCATATTTCGAACATATGGGTTCAATATTGCAACGTTCGGACTCCTGTGAGTTCGACATTGCAATATAGACCCAACAAAGCAAATGACCAGAGGAAGACTGAATGACGTAAAAGAAGACCTGTCCTAATATTAGCCTGCTATTTGTCTTTACTTATCTACCTTTGAGGCTTTGGATGCTCTGGGGTTGTGGTTTGTCTACTCAGATAGTCATTCTTTTACTTTTCAGAGGTTGCATCTTAGGTTCACTTGATTTAACAATATATTAAACTGTAGCTATTCAATCTCACTTTTATAGGTTCATAGGTAAATAGTAGGCTAGCTGCACTTTTGGGCCATTTAAGCCTAACCAGTTTCCCTTTTTATTCTCAAAATAATATCCCATTTGGTTATAAATTGGTCTTACCCATCCCATGGCTGACAATTATATATCATAGGTTCATAGGAGGTTACTAGGTTAATGGCCCTAGAACCCTTAGAATCCTAGCCATATTTATCCCAAGATGACCAAACTGTCAGTAGTTAAGCGATTGAAGTTTGCAGAGGTAAGGGTCTATGGTATTTAATACTAACTTTCTCTGTCCAGAAGGGACATGGCCACCACCCCAGGAGTGAAGTTGTGGTTACCCATCCATTGATCTAGGTTGCATTTGAAGAGGGTCAGGAAGGGGCTCTGTTTCATGTGAAATGGAAGCTTGTTCTATGAGATGTATCTACTCTCTAGCATGACCTGTTCATGTCAGAGGCTAGTTAAGATCCCTGGAGCGAGTTACCCTCCCGCAATTTACCCCTAGTAAGAATAACTTGGATTATACCATAGACAATTTGAGGGGACCCGTGCATAAGAAAAGCATTTAGGAGCTGTTTCTGACTATTAGGAGTACTGGGAGAGTCCTAGGGTAAATTTTATTTTTCCCATCCCTAGATTTAAGTTACAATTGAATTTGGGAAATTCTGTCAAAAGCTTTGGATAGGTTTAGGTTTGTGGTGTGTACCATTTTGCCTTCCTCTATTGTGTTGGTGACCTTTTCAAAAAAATCGGCCAGGTTAAGTAAGCATGACCTGTCCTTGACAATTCCAAACTGAGATGGGTTCAGTGTTTTGAAGTTCTCTATGTCTTGATTTATTAAGTCTATGCTAAGTTTTTCTTTGGCTTTGCATATGAAGCGGGTCAGACTTATGATTCTGTAATTACTTGGGTCTGGGAAAGGTTTCCTGTATGTAGATGAATAACTGTAGCTGTTCTCCATTCACCTGGTACAAAACCTGTATGGAAGCTGAGATTGAACAGTGTTGTTAGGGTTGTGGATAAATCATGTTTAATGCTACTTAAGATACGTCCAATGGTATTGACAGAGCTAATTTTATTGACCAGTAAGTTCACTATATCTTCATCAACAGTTTGGGTATCATCATTCACAATCAGCTCAGCACATTGCTGTGTTGTGCTTATTAGATTACAAACACAAATAAAAAATGTCTTGTGATTGCCTTTGGCTTGAGTAACTCTTTTAGGCTCAAACGTGGCTTTGGTTGATCTTATTAAGCTCCTCAGCTGCTTGTTTATTTCAGTGACGAGGGCTCTAACATTCTGGGAATTATTCTTCTTACTTTTGGTCAAAATTGTTTTCCTTTTATTATAAAACTTATTTATTTTATGGTTCAACCATGTGGGTTTGGTTCTAACATTTGCCCTGCACTTGTTCCTATGAGGTGTAACTGCATCTATGCAGCTGGTTACATGCTGGTATAGTGAGGAGGTATATGTTTCTGTGTATTCAGTGGAGTTAAATGGGTTTTGTTTAGATTTGAAGCTTAACAATGGATCAGTTAGGAGTAGGTAGTTTGCCTTAAAGAAATTTCTAAAGGTACCTTCGATGGAACGAAATTCTAGTTTCAGTTTTATTTAGAAAGCGACTGTTTTATGGTCAGACCCAACAAGGATAAAAATGCAGAAGGAACGGTACAAAATGCTCCTGTAACAGTAAGGGTAAGATCCAAGATGTTATTCTCCCTAATGTGCAGTCTGACTAATTGTTCCAGTCCAGGGCATTTGTATTAATAAAGTCCAGGAATCTCTATGCTTATGCACCGGTGGTGGTTGAAGTTTCCTAGTCTATATGGATAGTTTAGATTACCTAGAAAATGGCCTTGGGTTTAATAGTGGGTGATTCTACTTCTTGTAGACCTCTATAGGTACTTAATATATGATACAGGACCTTTCTGATGGTAATTTGCACATGAAGAAGATCTAGTCCATCATGTTACTTTACCAGCCTTAATGTGAGTCTATTATGGATGCAGATTGAAACACCACCACGTTCTTTCCTCTTCTGTGCAGTAGCTGGTCTAAATACATGGACAGAGTTATAGCCCTGTACAGCCAGAGTGCTCTCTGCTATTTTAAGCCATGTCTGAGTCACTACACAGACATCAATACCCTCCAGTTTGAGAATGTGTAGGGAGTGGAGTTTCTTGTTTAGGCTCCTAGCATTGGTCAGTAGTAACACCCTCATATTTTTCTTTGCTTGTTTCCTTATGTTGACACGTTTATCACTTTGGCACTGCCTAATAAAATGGCACTATGTAGGTTGACAATGTCTTTGTCATTAATCAAAATCCTAGAGGGACACATTAGGCCTTCCCCGGTGAAGCAAATTGGTTTTTTGATTGTATCTTCCCAGGTTGACAAATATTGAACTCCCTTTGAATGACACCAAAAACTAAGCCAGTTTTTAAAGTCATTTATGTTTTATCATATTGCAGCATCATCTTTGGAGAAGGCAGAATGCTGCTGAGTGTTAGGATCATACCTGCCTTGGACACATAGTCTGAGAGCTCCATTATGTCTCTAATCAAATAATCCAGGAATGTACACCTTTAGTCACTGACACCAGCATGAACTATGACAGAGTTATATCAGTACTCATTGCTCAAGGAGTTGAATGCGTGAGTGATCTGATGGATCCTGGCACCGGACAAGCAACCAACATCACTCTTTATTTACTTAGCCTGGTAAGAGGCACGTCTGTATGTCTTACAGTGGAGTGATCTATAACAAAACTGGCTGGATCAATGCATTACTTATGCTCAGCATCTCTGACTTTGGGACTGCTTGTATTATGTGAGGAAGCAGGCTTAATATGCTGAGTGTACTGTGTGCCTGTGATGTGTTTTGGAGGTCTCTGAGGTTTAGGCAAGTTAATCTTTAGAACCTCATCATTTGTTGGGTTTTGAGTATTATGGTGGCGTTGAAGAGGTGTCATGTATGGTGTACTGCTGCCAATTTTGGTGTCTGAGTTGTGAGATTTTTCCCTCCAAGTATATTATATATGTACATCTTTCACACACACTGTATTATGCTGTTTGAATAATAGATGATTGCCAGACAGCATGAGACAATTCATACACTGTCTCAAGATACCCATTTCAATCAGGCTAGCTAGAGATGTTGTGGGGAAGTGCTGGTCCATGGTATCGACAGGAATGACTCTGGGAGCAGGGTAACTATAACTGCTTGGATTTTGGTTTTAGAATAAAGTTTTGGTGGGCTTGCTACTGAGTATTTAAAATTTTATAAAAAACTAGCTTAGAAACCTTCTTCTGCCAGCAGCAAGAAGAAGTAAACTAATCTTACTAAAAAAACTCATTTATTCGATACTAAAATCAGTGCAAGTAGCATCAGTGCACTCAATATTAAACAATTTATTAGAGGTCTTTTAGCCTGATGAGTAGTTTAAATGGAAAGACTTGTCAAAATAATAATGTTAGCCAATGAACAGTAGAGGGAGGGAATTTGGTTCCCAATTTATCCTAAGGGGTGGGCAACAACAGATGCAATAGGTTTAAGAAGGCAACTACAACAGGGTGGAAGGGGGAAAAAGAATTAGACCCTCAGATCTGAGCTGACTGGCCTGGAACTGCCTAAATGCAAAGACAAGTCCTGACATACACTTAGGACATAAGAATTAAATTAGGGTTTAATAACCATTTAAACATCAAAATGCAGTTCAACTATCTACTGGGATTACTAGCATAGGATATTCAATCAAACTTGTAGTGCCTTACTTGAATACTTCCAGTTAACACCCATAGCTCCTTATAGCGTCCAGACCTTTCATGATTCTGACTTTTTAACTAAGTTACTTACCAGCTTACAATATTCAGAAATAGAAAGGGCAATGAATTATTCATAAAATTACACGAATATTGTTAATCTAGGAGGTCCTGCAGTAGAAAAGCCTTGAATATATTATACTTTTTAAGTTGATTTTTTAGAAAATGCTCTGGAATGCAAGGATGTGTGCAGGCTATAAGAGTTACAACATTCCACACCGCATTGGTGTTAATGAGTTAAAAGACTTTAGGTTCATAGGTTCATAGGTTCATACTAGGCTATCTGCCCGAGGGCATTTACAAGCCTAGCCCATAGTTTTGTGGCTTACGCCACCCCTTTAGTATGGGGAACTATACCCATTATTTTGCTGTGCCTCTGTTGAGCAGTGACACTGAGGTAATCCCTGGGGTATATCTGCAATCTCCCATCCATTGGTCAAGATTTCTCTTGAACAAGGCCAGCGAGGTGCTCTGCCTCACATATACCGGGATTTTATTCCACAGCATAGGGAGTCTTTGGGTGATGAATCTATCCCTCCAGCGCGTCCTATTAATAGCCGTGTCGAGGTTTAAGTCTCCGCCCTTGTGGCTCTGACGGATCTAGATTTTTGAGGTGAAGCATATTCATCAAATCTGGGTTTGACATGGCCTTGTATGTTAGGCAAAGGTCACCTCTGAGCAAGCGGTGGACTGAATAGAGCTGGAGTTCTTTCAGTCGGGCAGCATAGGACAGATGTTTGAGACCCTTTATCCTTTTGGTGAGGAACTTTTGTGGCCTCTCCAGCTGCTGCAAGTGTCGGGTCAGATACATTCGAATGGGGCATTGTACTCAATCATTGGTCTGATGAGTGATGAGTATAGGGAGACTATGACCTCCCTTGATCTAGATGAGAATCCCTTCATGATAAGGTGGGCAATGTAGAAGGTCTTCCTAACTACTTTAGCTACATGGGTGTCGAATGACAGACTACTATCAACCTGGGTCCCCAGGTCCCTGATAACTTCTTCTATGCTCAGTGGATTGCCACCTATTTGGTAGCTAGG
Organism: Protopterus annectens; assembly: GCF_019279795.1. NCBI lineage: Eukaryota > Metazoa > Chordata > Ceratodontiformes > Protopteridae > Protopterus > Protopterus annectens. Next base: position 1,772,623,298 of record NC_056726.1, on the reverse strand, counting down.
GGTAACCTTGTTTTTCCCGAAGGGTATGACTATGCATTTTTGGCATTTAACTTTAGGCCATGGCTCTGGCACCAGTTATCCGTTCTGTGAGACCCTTCTGAAGGATATCTGTGTCAGATGTGTTTTCTACTATGGCGCCAGTTTGCAGTCATCTGCAAACTTTGTCAGCCATAACCCTCCTGTGTTTGCTTGTACTTCGGAAAAGTAGATGCCAAACAAGAGTGGGCCCAGGACTGAGCCTTGTGGTACACCACTTGTGACAGGCTTTGAGTCTGACATGGCGCCAGCAACTCTGACCCTGTGGGTTCTGTCACTCAGCCAGTTTGCAACCCATCTTGTGATGTACGGGTTAACATTTAAGCTGATGAGTTTTTCAATGATACCAAAGTGGGGTATTGTATCGAAGGCCTTCGCCAGATCGAGGTAGGCTGTATGGACTGCCTTTCCCTCATCAATGGCTTTGGTGACTGTTTCGAAAAAGTCAACCAAGTTTAGAAGGCATGATCTGCCTTTGACAAAGCCAAACTGGGATGGATCCAAAGTCTGCAAATTCCCTATGTCTTTATTTATGAGGTCCATTATGATCCTCTCCATGGCTTTGCAGATAAGGCTTGTCAAGCTAATGGGCCGGTAATTTTCAGGGTCGGTGGAGGCACCGCCTTTGTGAAGTGGGACCACAGTTGCAGTGCGCCACTCCCTGGGTACGTATCCAGAGGTAAGACTATGATTAAACAGCTGTCCTAGCTGTGGGTTTAATTCCTCATTGAGTTCGTGGAGCACACAGCCGGGACACCATCAGGTCCCATGGATGCTGTGTTTTTGCTTTGGAAAGAGCAGTTCTCACTTGGGCGTTGGAGATGTTTGGGGGCTGCAATCGCTGGTATAGATATCTCTCCTTTGGGGAGGGGAGAAGTTTGCACTGAACCTGTCAGCCAGTATGTTGGCAATGTCTGTAGGATCAGTAATCTTCACATCATTTTGAACTAGTTCTGAGCATATCTGGGAGGTTCCTCCCAGGTTTCTAACATAGCTAAAGAAGGCCTTATGATTGTCTTTTGAGTCTTTAGCTATTTTTCTCTCAAAATTTGCTTTGGATGATTTTATGAGAGCTCTTAGTTTTTACTTATAGTGATCAAGGGTGTCTTACCTTTTAAGGATTTTGCTCTATCTTGTAGTAGCTTCCTCCTTTTGTTGTAGAGTTTGTTTATGGCTGGGGTCCACCAGACTGGACGCTTGCCTTTGGTACAAAGAGTCTTTGTTTTGCTTGGGATTGCCTTATCCATGCAGTCCTGCAGGTGCTGGTAGAAGGCATTTGTAAGTGATTCAGTGGCTTGAGTACTGTTTTCCATGCCCGGGGCCTTAAAGGAGACCACACTAGTCTTTAGAAGTGTGAAGTCAGCTTTCGAAGTTCTTTACTGTGGTCTTTTTATTTCAGGTGGGGTGGGATGAGGACCTCCAGCGAGATTAGTTTGTGATCTGATCTCACCAGTGAGGGTATACTTCGGTGTTGAACATTGTGCTCCCATGTTCGTGATGATGAGATCAAGTATGTTTTCTCCTCTTGTGGGGATGGTGACTAGTTGTTCCATGGCATTTGAGTTTATGAATTCCAGGAACTTTTGGGCTAGGGTGTTTGGGCTTGAGTAGTGTTCCCAGTCTATATTAGGGTAATTGAAGTCACCTAATATGATGGTGTTTGGTGATACATTTATCCCCTCTAGTGTTTTCAGGAAGGCCATGTGAGGTTCCTGAGTTTGTGAGGGTGGCCTGTAACATGCTACAATTTGCAGAGCAGTCTTGCCTATGGTTAATTGCACCTGGATGGTCTCCGATGCATCGTGCGTTGCCACCAGTCTTGAGGTGTGGGTGTCTTTGATGAATATGGATACATCCCACCTTACTTGGTATTGTCCGGATTTTGGGGCGGAACGCATGATAAGAGGTAAAACCTGATAGTGCTGGGGTGCTCTCAGGAGCCTTGAACCAGGTTTCTGTCACTGCACAGACATCGATGTTCTCCATACTGAGAAGGGCCTCGAGTGCGTGCATTTTGAGATTTAGACTTCTGGCATTGAGCAGCATTACCCTTAGTTTTTTCCTTTTTGTGTTCTAGGGTGGTAGGTTTAGAATTTGAGCTTTGCCTAAAAAGGCACTATGGGGTGGCAAGAGCCTTTGCCAATATCCGAATCCCAGGGGTGACAGGTGCAAGCCGTCCCTGCAGCGTGGCTTGTCCAGCATGTCATCCCAGGCAGACAGACATTGGATCCCCTTTGAATGACACCAAAGTTTAAGCCAATTGTTAAAGCTGATCATCTTATCTCTGTATTGTGGCATCATTCTTGGTGAAGGTAGGATACTGCTCAAGGTCAGGGTCATACCTGCCTGGGCTACATAATCAGAGAGCTCCTCAATGTCTCTTTTCATGTAGTCCAAGGAGGTGCGTCTCAGGTCGTTTACACCAGCGTGGACAATGACTGAGTCGTATTTGTACCTGCTGTTGAGAGACCTGAGTGCTTGCGTTATGTGGCGGATTCTAGCACCCGACAGGCAGCTTACTGTGACCTTCTCCTTACTCAGTCTGGTGAGCGGGACGTCAGTGTGTCTGACTATGGAGTCACCAATGACTAGTGTGTCTGGCATTGTGTTTGGCCTTAAGGGCTGTGACTGTTTGACACTCTGACTGTGAGGTCTATGTGTTGGTGTTGTGTTCTGAGGTGGTGGTTGTTTGGGTGTCTGCTTTGGTGGCCTCTGCTGTTTTGGTAGATTTTTGATCAGAGCCGCCGAGTATGTCTTTGTGTGTTTATGTGTATGATTTGAGGTTGTGATGGTACTATGTGAGACTGGGTCTATAGTGTGTGTGGTAACCTTCTCCTCCTGACTGGTCTTGCCAGTCCTATGTTGAGAGAGCTCAGCCTCCAGTTTGGCCGTATAGTTGCATCTCTCGCATGTATTTGTGTTTTGTGGGAGGAGGAGAGGGTTGTCTGTGTACATGAGGCAATTGTAACATTGCCTCAATATTCCCAGGTTCACCAGCTGAGCAGGAGAGGACACTAGCAACTGATCCCTCGACATGCTAGAAGGACTAGACAAAAACTTTAAAAGAGATTCCGGGATGTGGGTGACCGAGAAATGGGGTTTTGCCTTTTTGGTGTGCTATCTATAAGAGTGCCGTATCAAGGTAATAAGTACTGTAGGAGCAAGTGCTAGGTTTAACAGATAGAGAAAAGTCTACTTGGAGTCAAGTAGAGATGATCTTTTAGGTATTAGAGAAAGTGCTAGTAACAGGGATGCTTAAAGGTAAGATTGAAAAGAATGCACTCTGCAGTGTGCACTAGAGAAGTTAGATATGAAAGTAGGTAACTTGAGTTTTACCTGTTTAAAAAGTTAAGGTTTAGTGGAGAGTTACTATTTTTAAAACAGCAAGATGGACTGAAAGGGGTGGTTACTTTTGTATTTTGGTACTATGAAATACTGTAGGATGGCCAATAAATTTAAATAATTGAAGGGGTGGGATTTCAAAAGTGATGGTTTTGTGATTACTCACATAAGCCAGTGAAAGTAGAGAGAAATGAGATATATGGTCAGATTAACATAAGAGGCGGGCAACTAGAAAGACAGTGGTATTTAACAAGACAACTTAAATGGGTGGGAGGGAGGGAAAAATTCTGCCTGACTCAGAACAGAGAGAGCTGTGGTCTTTTGAAGTTTTAATATGCTGTTTAAAACAGAATGCAAGCAAAACACAAGATAAAGAAAACAAACTACAGTATTCAAAATATAGAAAGGCAACACAGAAATACAAAAAATAACAGCAAACTAACCTTTCCTTCACAGCAAAGTGTAGCAGAGTCTGGATGAGCCTTTCTGGTAAAGCTCTGAAATGTTTTAGTTTACTCCTTAAATAGAAATTTTAGTTCCTAGCTCCACCCCTCTGTTAACAAGTGATTAACCTTAAGTGACCTCTTCTGTCTTATGAATGAGTCCTTAATTAATCAGTTCTTATTTCTGCCTGACTCAGAACAGAGAGAGCTGTGGTCTCTTTTGAAGTTTTAATATGCTGTTTAAAACAGAATGCAAGCAAAACACAAGATAAAGAAAACAAACTACAGTATTCAAAATATAGAAAGGCAACACAGAAATACAAAAATAACAGCAAACTAACCTTTCCTTCACAGCAAAGTGTAGCAGAGTCTGGATGAGCCTTTCTGGTAAAGCTCTGAAATGTTTTAGTTTACTCCTTAAATAGAAATTTTAGTTCCTAGCTCCACCCCTCTGTTAACAAGTGATTAACCTTATGACCTCTTCTGTCTTATGAATGAGTCCTTAATTAATCAGTTCTTATTTCTGCCTGACTCAGAACAGAGAGCTGTGGTCTCTTTTGAAGTTTTAATATGCTGTTTAAAACAGAATGCAAGCAAAACACAAGATAAAGAAAACAAACTACAGTATTCAAAATATAGAAAGGCAACACAGAAATACAAAAATAACAGCAAACTAACCTTTCCTTCACAGCAAAGTGTAGCAGAGTCTGGATGAGCCTTTCTGGTAAAGCTCTGAAATGTTTTAGTTTACTCCTTAAATAGAAATTTTAGTTCCTAGCTCCACCCCCTCTGTTAACAAGTGATTTACCTTAAGTGACCTCTTCTGTCTTATGAATGAGTCCTTAACTAATCAGTTCTTATTTCTGCCTGACTCAGAACAGAGAGCTGTGGTCTCTTTTGAAGTTTTAATATGCTGTTTAAAACAGAATGCAAGCAAAACACAAGATAAAGAAAACAAACTACAGTATTCAAAATATAGAAAGGCAACACAGAAATACAAAAAATAACAGCAAACTAACCTTTCCTTCACAGCAAAGTGTAGCAGAGTCTGGATGAGCCTTTCTGGTAAAGCTCTGAAATGTTTTAGTTTACTCCTTAAATAGAAATTTTAGTTCCTAGCTCCACCCCCTCTGTTAACAAGTGATTAACCTTAAGTGACCTCTTCTGTCTTATGAATGAGTCCTTAATTAATCAGTTCTTATTTCTGCCTGACTCAGAACAGAGAGAGCTGTGGTCTCTTTTGAAGTTTTAATATGCTGTTTAAAACAGAATGCAAGCAAAACACAAGATAAAGAAAACAAACTACAGTATTCAAAATATAGAAAGGCAACACAGAAATACAAAAAATAACAGCAAACTAACCTTTCCTTCACAGCAAAGTGTAGCAGAGTCTGGATGAGCCTTTCTGGTAAAGCAGATACAGATTTTTAAAATGAATTTGAAATAAGACCAGGAAATGAAAACACCTATCTTTCTTTCTCTGTATAATACAGCTATTACAATTTTCATAGGTAAGTACCATGCTAGCTGCCATTATGGGCCATTTTCAGCCCAGTCAGTTTCCCTTTCATAGGTTAAAATCATTAGACACCTTATCCTGCAGCACGTTTGTTATTTTTGTGGCAGTGAGAAGTGTGATACAACTTTTATGCTGTCAAAGTGTTGCTGATGATATTGAGTGAAAGCTGCCATGTGCGCTACAGTGTGAGACCATATCATAACAACTTTGAAAGGTGCGTAACATAGAGCATTATGATCAAGTGTCTGATCATAACCAGCTTATTATATGTTTGAGACATGGATGCCAAGAAATTCACTTCAAGAGCAAAGCCTGATGTGTGGATCATGTCAAGCATCTTTAATTTAAGTTCACGATGTCAACTTGATTGCAATTTTTTGTTGTCATTAAGATTTATTTCCTCCCTTTATTACCAGTTAAAGAAGAAAAAAAGAGAAGGTGTAGGAGTATAAAGTGATTTTCTGTGTCTGAAAGCTGGTAAAGCACTTAGCAAGCTCTGTCAAACGGATACATATCTCCAGCGGTGGCTTGTGTTATAGGAATGCAGGACTGCAGCCCCCAGCTGTAGAAAGAAGAAAAAAAAAAAAAAAAAAAACAAATGGTGAGTCCTGGACCTCCACATGTGTGCTTGGAGTTCCTGGAACTCACAGAACTCCAGACTGCTGTGTCAGTAGTCCAGATAGGGGGAAAGGCATCTCTGCCCTGCAGATGCCCAGAAGTCTATGCAGTGATGACTGTATAGAATGGAAGAACTCCAGACTGCATCATCTGCAGGTTGGAGCCTACTCTTGCAGGGAAACCAGCCGGGAGGACAGTTGAGCCTACTCTCATGGGGAAACCAGACGTTAGCTTGCGCAGGACTGAGGATACTGCAGATGGACTCTGGGAACACTGAATGAGACTCAGGAAATTCTCACTGAATTCAGGTACTGGTGTGTGTGTGTGTGTGTGTGTGTGTGTGTGTGTGTGTGTGTGTGTGTGTGTGTGTGTGTGTGTGTGTGTGTGTGTGTGTGTGTGTGTGTGTGTGTGTGTGTGTGTGTGTGTGTGTGTGTGTGTGTGTTGATTAGCCAATTTCTTTGTGGGGTATATAGCTATGTCTGCATATCTGTATCTATCTATTTGTTTACATATGTCTCTGTTTTGTATTCAAGGGGAAAAATAGAACAAATGAGCAGTTATTGGAGGGACAGTGGCATGGGAGCTTGATGTGTAAATCTAGAATTTTGTGCTACACCCCTTATCAGGGACAGCTCCTTAGCTGCTGCAATCCTTACATTTGGGGTGTCAAGTTTTTGTGAATAAAATATTGAGTGGTGCATGGTGGCAGGGAATAATTTGGTACACATTAAGTACCAGAGCTGTCCAGTCAGCACATTTTGAATTATTCAAAAGTTATGTATGCTGAAAAGTAATTCCAAAATTAAGTCACTTGCATTACATTTTTATAGTTAGTTTTATTTTTCTGACTGACAGTATTGGATCCAGCTAGTTCATTAACTGTTCTTCTTTTAAATTCCTCAGAAACATTTTGTTCTTCATTGGAAGGCTACTAAATGATACTGAACCTAAACATTTTCATGGTTCTGGGATTACTTAAACAAGTATATTAGAGTAACATTGTTTTTCCTTGATCCAGTCTTCACCAAATTGGAAGTGAGGTACAATAGGTACTGATATGGCACTTTGGATTCACTTCATAATCTCAAAATACTGAAATATCGAATTTCAGTCTCTCGAGACCATGAAACCGAATCCACAAAACCCCAAACCAAAAACTGCGAAATTCAAAACACCGAAAAAACCACACACACTACACCATACATACGCCACAACACCCACATCACAACAAAAACAAACAAAACTACACACATACACAACTTATACACCTTATACACACATAAGCAGGGGGCAAGCCACCCTGCACCCCCCACACCCCACCTACTTATATATACTAACTCCGAGATCGCACAAACAGGAAACAAAAGCAAACTCACACACGCACATTCTCCAGTCCCTCACACACACACACGCATCAAACATATCAGCACACTCACATACACTCGAATTCCCACTCAAAACCCTTACACAAAACACTGACCTACCTGACATAACACCTAGATCCACACACGGCACAGCACACCATCAACACACAATCCCAGACATTACATAGCGTAAGGCCATAATTGTGAATTTGAGATATTCGAATTTGCGATTATGAACTTTTGCTATTGTAAACCTTCGGCTTTATAGTCTTGAGATACTGAAATTTGGCATCGAGATTATAAAGTGCTCCCGGAACATTAGGGTTAGCTAAACATTTTCAAGGTTCTGGGATTACTTAAATGACAGACATTTGAGTTTCAGATTTCATACTGTTCAGAAAATGTATACTAATGCAATACCTACGATTCTATAAACTTTCTAAGTTTGTAAGAACAATATTTAAAATTTGTCCCTATTTTTGGGACCTTTGTTCCACTTTTATTTATGGCTTTGTCCAGATTTCTTGCTCTGAGGTTGAGAGGTATGACCAAATGTGTCAGGGCCATCACCATCAGCCAGAGACATTTTAAACTGTGACATACTTGTTGTACCCCACTCCCCCATGTAGTGACTCTGGATGTGTCCAGGCAAGACAAGGAGCAGTTATGTGGTGTAAGTGTGCAGAGTATCTCCCCATCCAAGGTAGACACAAGTACTGCAGTGGCTTTTCATCTGTCCTTGATTTTGCAGAATGTTCTGGTTTTCTGTCATATTTTTATAATGTTGATTTATGCTTTGTATTATTCAGAAAATGCATGTTGTTGCAGTGCCTGTTGTTGCTCTGTGTTTAAGTAGCAATGCTTTGATGATCATCAGGTAAGCTTGTCTGAGATTGTAAGCTGCAAGTAAGTTTTAATAAGCATACTGTTAAAGAATTATCAAAATTGAAAGCATTTATGTTGTTGGCATGCAGAGAATATTTACTTAACTAGATAATGTATACACCTTAGGTATTAAAATGCATATTACAGTATTTGTAATAAAGGATGTGACAGTAATTTTCAAAATTATCTAGATCACACTGTGCTGCCTGTATGAGCTATGTGGTTCCATTTTAAGTGACACAGGGTGCAAATGCAAAAACAAAAGTAACTGCTAGGCTTTTGATGTGGCTGGGATTGTTACTTATAAGATTCTGAGGTAGGGCTACTTCTATTAAGTGTGATAAGTATGCTTAATTATGTATGCTGTAAGACTAGTAATCCATGCAGCTTTACTTAATAGTTGCTTTTGTGTTTCTTTTGGATGACAGACTGCATTATAGTGGTTGTACAAGGCAGGATTACAGCATTTTCAGAAGCTCATTACATTTGTTGGAGACTTGCAGTCATCTTTGCATGCTTTACCCATAAACTAAATAGAATGCCAATCTATCATGTGTGGTCCATAACACGTGCAGTAATCCTTTAAGAAATTTATCTTGAGCTTGTTTCTTGTTTGCTGTTCATTTTTTTTTACTTTGATCATGTTTTCCCCATGAAACAAGTAGATAGTTGTCAGGCAGCAGGTCTTTTTTGGATAAGAAACATTTTTACAAGTGTTGACTGGGATTATCCCAGAGATTGCTACTTTCAGCATGTTACTTGGTACTTTTATAAAGCTGAATATAAATTATAATTAGAACTTCAAGGAGAAGTGGCTTGAGTTGAGTGCTGCTTGTTTTTTTATATTTGATTTTGACTGGCATGCCATTAATGTATTTAAAAAGTAATTTATTTTTTCATGCCTCACAACCTTTTTGTTTCCATCTAGATATCAAGTAAGCTGTCATGTAGCCAATGCATTGAAATCTTTTTTTTTCTTCTCCACTTCATTTTGTCTTCATTGGACTACCTGTATATACATGTAACAATGTGCTGTGTAATGTGTTCAGTATTCTCCATAGTGATTGAGCATTTATTTCATGTAAATCAGTAAGCATGGCCAGCATGAGTCCCACTCTACCATAGATCCACCCATTTCTAGTTGGCCACACCCCTTCCCATTGACCCCACTCATGTGGCTGTCTCCTGCAGCCCCCCCCCCCTTGATTTGAAGTCACCAGCTGCCACTGCATATCTCTCAACTTCTTTACTTTAGAATTCTGGAAAAAAATCAGTGGGTAAAATTGTGGCTATGGAGCAGACACGTCAGACATAGTGGTTACTGTAAATGCCCCATAGGGCTCTTTCAGGAGTTACTTAGGTTCACAGGTTCATATGTAAGTACTAGGCAATTGGCCTGCAGACCATTTCAAGCCTAGACAAAAAAGCCCATTTAAAATTTCCCTTTATCCTCAAGGAGGGCAGGATAAAATAGACTGGTAAAGAATTTGAGGCTACCCATCCAAGTATCTATATTTATATTGAATGTCGCAAGAGTGCTGCTCTTCTTAACATGTAGTGGAAGTTTTTTTCTTTTTGTTTTCAAACTATTCTTTTCAGATTTAAAAATCAGATAATTAGCTCTAGATAAGAAAATCTGCCAGTGATGGCAAATTTGGTAATACAGTTACTGTAATAAAAGATGCAGAAGTCCTTGAAAGTGGTCTAAAAAATCCATACCTAGTACAGTAGGAAAGAACTCTTCTTCATTAAATGTAATATCAAGAGCCATGATAAAAATGTCATAAATTGTGATTAAACACAGTTTATACCTACCAGCTTGGGTAGTTCTGAATTATAAATATATTCTAAAGTTAAATATCAATCCTAAAGCAATATTTTTTTAGGTAAGGATACGTTGAAATTCTTTGGGATTATTTAACACATCAAAATGAACATACTCTCTTTACATAATTTATTTCATTCATTAGATTTGGTTCAACATATGATGGTTTTTCAACCCTTTCATAAGAATCCTAATTTAAAATTGAATAATCAACTAATTGATCTCAACAAGTTTCCATTGATAGTTAATCTAAATTTGATTGATATATATAAACATCTTAACAGTTCGGCCAACCAAATAAGACAAGAACTTGACTTACCTAAAAATATCTGTTATTTTTAGACAAATTAGAGAGAAAACTCACTATTTTTAATTTTAAAGTTTTAAAAGAAAAGAACAGGCTATTAATAGATGCTCTTTGAGCTCTCCAACAGGATCTTAAATATATCACGACAGCAAATCAATTAATTAAAGAATTTCAATTTCATGATAAGATTTTGTTATCAAACTACTGGGAAGAGAAAATCTTACTGACAGATAGAAGTAATATGTTAAAAGCAATTGACTTGACCATCAAATCTACTTCTCTTCAAAAATTAATATATACCCAGTTGATGATTTGGAACAATGCATTATATAACACCTTACCCCATAAAAATAATCCCATCCCAAAAATTCACCAACTTGTTCATACTCTAAGAATCAATCAGCTGATCTTCTTCATATGTTCTGGAGTTGTAAATGTATTTTCAAACTTTGGAATTCCCTTAAGATCCATCTTCAGAAGGTGAGTTACCAGAGTACAACGTTATCATGGAAATTTATGATTCTACATATTCCCCAGAGAGAGATCCCTAAATCACAAATTATTATATATATATTAATAATATTTTTCTATTAATGAAGCTTTATAGCTTCAAATTCCATCTAAAACTTCATGGCAGAACTTTAGAGTTCTGTATATTGGCTCATAAAAAATAAAATGTTAATAATCCAGAAATTTGGGAACAGATTTTTAATATTATACTAGCATAGTATTTTCAACTTGGAAATATTAATAATTATTTATGTGTGTGGAGAGAATTTAGTAATCAACTGTCTATTACTTGCATTTATTCTTATGCTTTTTTATATTTAACTGTATTACATGGAAGCATTCTTGTAAATACTGTATATAGAGTGTGGTTATTAGTGATATTAGTTACTGCTTGATTTGTGAATATATGTTATTTTTGTTCTTACTTGTGTTTGAAAATAATATAACAATAAAGATTTATTATGGAAAAAAAAAAACACAGTTTATACCTAACTCTATTTAAGCATAACCTTGACCAATGGATGGTAATCAGAAATTCACTCTGGGTCTGGACCCTATGTCTCTGATAGACAGAGGCAGACAGTAATACCCAAACTAACATACCCCCCTTCACATAACTTCTAGAAACATCCTAACAAATCCCCTTCTAATAAATACCAATGATACAAAGGGACGCAATTGGGTTGGGTTGCATGGCTAGGGTTATAAAGACCTTATGGTCATTAACCTAGTACATATCTATGAACCTATGACCCTATGACTGGAAAATAAATCAACTCATAAACAAATGACATTATCATTAAATACATATGACCAAAGGTAGGCAGCAGTTTAAACTTTTGACTAGTGTGCATCTATCAAAGGGAAAATACGTATTATGTCGTCCGTACACTTGTAAAGGGCATGTCTATGTACTTTGGGGAGATCACTTTAAAGCATTATACTGCATTGATCTGACTCACTACTGAATGTAGTGCTGTGTTCTGTGTCCTTTAAACAAAATGAAATACTTAAAATAAGTAAATGGTCACTTAACAGAATAATCTTTGGGACAAGGATGATAATTAAATTGGGGACTTTCAGAATGGTACAGTAAAAGTGGACCCAGGACCCAGGAATAATTATGAATGTAATGGTAAATTATTATAATACACTATATAAATAAGATGTAGAGTTTTTATTTATTATTTATTTATTTAGTTATCTGTCTTTGTTGACTGGGAAGGTCTGACTGGGCTTAGCCCATTTTCAGTAATGGCCCAGGGAGAAAAGTTATATTAACAAGTAAACTTAAGATATTTCTCAGAAAAACAAGAGTTAAATTTCTCAGAAAAAAAAAAAAACAAAAAATAAACATCGATGTGTAAAAGTCTATACAGTTTTGGTAGCTCTAAAATCTTTCAAGAAGTAAATGGATTTATCTGTAGAAGGGAAAACGTAAAGAAGTTTAGAGTTCATACAATTCAGTACAGAAAGCTTTGTAAGGAGTTCAAGAGATGGAATGAAGAATATAGTTGAGAAGAAAGTTTTAAAATTATGTAGGAAGGGAAATATCGGCATTGTACAAGAGGACAGTGGAGATAGCACATGAGTGAAACAGCAGGGTATAAGATTAGTTCTATCTAGGCTGCCTGTTCCAATTTGGTGTATCTAGAAGTTTTATAACTTAAAAAGGGAATGCATGAGAGGGGTAGAGTGGTGGATGAGGGCAGTTAGAAATAGAGGACAAGAAGTAATATTTAAGTGCTTCTTAAATAAGAATAGGTCTTAGTATAGAGCCCCGAGGAATACCTATGGCTACTGGGGAAGATGAAGAGAGGTCCTGTTGCCATTTGACTGCTTGTTTCCTTCCAGATAGATAACTAAGAAGTCATGTAAGGGAAGACTGAGAGAGAGAGAACTATAGAAGTGAGTTCATTGAGTAAATGTTAGTATGATACCATGTCAAAAACTTTAGATATGTATAAAAACACAATTGAGACCAGGTTGCCATTATTGCTATGATGTCTTATAATGTTGGGGAAGTCAAGGAGGGTGGTGGTTGCACTGTGGTGGGGTCTAAAACCATGCTTTATTTCAGAGAGCAGAGTATTTGAATTTAGGTAATGTAGAAGCCCAGCATGAATACATTTCTGAAGTATTTTTGATAGGGGAGAAAGTTGCAATGGATCTATAGTTATTTAACAATGTAGGTGTGCCACCTTTATGTAAAGGTATAATGAAGGATTTCTTCCAGCTGGAAGGAACATATTTTTCAGATATAGATCTATTTATCAATACAGAGACTACAAGAGCAATTTCATCTGCAGCCATTTTTAAATAGTTCATGGGTAGCTGATTGGCAGCCTGGGTGCTTGTTTTTAGCTTATGTAGGAGTTTTTTAATGGGAGAGGTAGGTACTGTGCTGAAGTAAAATAGTTAAGGATATTTAGCAGAGGCTGCAGGTAGTATTAAGGTAGTAAAAGTGTTAAGGTTTGTGACAGACATACTTGTCAGTATAAAACAGTTGTTAAACTATGTGGGAATAGAGTCAGTAGTATTGTTGAATGTACGGATGGGGGTGTTAGTTTGACATGGATATAAATGCTTGTTTATGGATGTCCAGAATAGTTTTAGGTTGTTTTGATGTTTATTTCAGAGGACGTTATAATAGCTTTGCTTGTCATGTTTTATTTTGTATTTTGTCCTATTCCTTAGTTGCCTATAAAGTTGAAATGTGTTTTGTGTTCTATTTTTGTAACACTTTTTCCAGGCTTTATCTCACTGCAGCATTAATTTCTTAATTTCCTTTGTTAGCCATGATGCATGATTGAATTTGACCAGTTTGGTACATACTGGGGCAAGGTTATTGAGAATTTTTAGGAGGATATTCTTGAAGTATGTGGCAGAAGAGTCTAAGGGCACAGATTTTAATATTTTCCGGTTATAGTCCATTAAAGTTTTGATGAAAGTCCCTTTATCAAAGTTTTTTGAGTTATGAACTTGGTTGTAAATTATATGTTTATCTTAAATATTTTAACTTTTGAGAGAGTAAGTAGGTAGATAATTAACTGTGCAAAGCTGTATAGAATTATTGAATCAGATGGGCTGTTGCTTTTGATAAACTCCCAGTCTATATTTAGATCTCCTATCATTATTATTTCATGTATGATATGAAGAGATTATCCAATATATGATATTTCACATAGTGTTTATGCTTTTAGCTGTTGAGTTATATATGGCTGCTAAAGAAAGTGTCTTCCTCCTATTGATTTTGTGGTGTGATATAAGTAGTTATGTGTTATTAAATTGTGGTATCTCCCAGTTTAATTTCTTCAAATCTTTTGGGTTTCTAATACCATGATGGAAATGGACCACATTCTTAAGTCAGGGAATAATTACATTTCATGAAATTAGTATTGTTTCATTCTTTGATATTTGGCAAAAGTGTCCTTTGCAGCACCTGCAATGTGCCCAGAAATGACTCCTTCGGCAATTTGTATGGAGTTACATGTATTGGTAGCATATCTAAATATGATTGTAGATTATTTTTTATTAGACCCATTGCTCCTACTACTTTTGGAAATGTCTGTGTATCTTTCTTTCACATTGCTCTCATTTCTGCCTGCAAATTTTGATATTTTATTAATTCATGTCTCTCTGTATATGAGACATTGTAATCACTAGGTGTAGCAATTTCAATGATCAGTGCTACTTTTTTCTATTTTTTAAAGGACCAGTATATCTGGTTTTCTCACATCTGTTTTTTTTTATTGCTGGTAATGGGTGATCCTACCTGATGTGCACTTCATCATTTCTATATTGCATTGTGGTTCATGTTTCCAGTGCTTTTCAGCTACTTCTATATTATAAGGATTATGCAATCCTCAATGCAACAATCTTGCCACATTATTGTGCCTTTTACTGTGCAGGCCCTCTGCCATGAGACTCTAATACAAGATGTGAAGTTAATAGTCCAATTGTTTAGATTTGTAATGTAGTGAAAATAAAAGAATATGGTCACTAATTAATTTCTGATCTTACATTATGGTGTAGTTAATTTGCCTGATTATTTTTGTTTAATAATCAAACATGGGACGAAGACTAGGTAGAATATTTGATAATGTTACTCAGATTTACATACTTACTGACAAGTTGTTGATAATGAATGTAAGTACTGACTTGCATGAGGTCAGTGTATTAGTATTGTATAAATATATCATTTTAAAATGGTTGCATCAACAACTGCCAAAATAACAAGTGCAGTTAGCATGGGGAATGTGTAGTATGTCAAACTGAAAAGAAAATGTTAATACAGTACTTACATAGATTAAAAATGAAAAAAATATTCATTAAGGCTTCAAGAACTATTATTATCTTCATTTTCTTACAGTTTACTAAGAGGAGTCCTCTGACATGTCTATGAGGGCATGTCCAATCCTGATCCGTCTGACAGTGTGCATATGCATGCAGAGCTGGTAAAGATAAGACCAGATAAGGCACAAAAAGAAATATCAGCAATGGAAAAAAGAACATGAGTGATAACATTTGGCAACAACTTCCAAGACAATGACATTCCATTGCATTCAAAGCAAATTATTTAGTTAGTTCCTTGAAAACATAACTTAGATAAACACATGGGGATTGGAAAAAGCAAAACACAGGATCAATGCAGACATACTTCTTGAAGGCCAACAGATTTATGATCTGAACCTATAAATTGACAGATCTATGAATATTTGACTATGCCTTAAACTCTGCAGTTTCAGTGGACATATATGGAGAAGTGTATTGAAAATGCAACAAAGAAAATTTGAGTGCACAGTTAATAACATGACTTTCAGACATACTAAGAGGCAATCATGTTTCTTTCGTGGTAGTATATGGCAAAAGCCCAACAATAGTGAATTTAAACTAAAATAAAATGATTGCATGAAATGTCATACAAAGGGAAAAACTAACTTATGACTGCAAATGAAGTGAGAACAAAGCATTTGATCACAAATCCAGTCAGCCAAAGCCAACTGATCAAGTTCAATGTGTAAGGCATTCCAGTTACTGAGTTCTGCTGGTAAACACAAGTTCTGATCCCCAAGCAATAATGTTGTATTGTTCACTTACTGACATGGAATCTCACAAATGCAGAGAAGAAGCAGCAAATGGTATTACATACTGTGATGATATGGACAAGTGCCAGCATAGCCAGCTGGAGTTTTGTAAAGAATGATATGCCCTTTGAATATCAAACTGATTTATACAGGATGCTTGTGTTACAAATTTATTAGAAATGTATGTCATTTGTATACAAAACTGATTTGTGCAGATGCTTGTGCAGATGATTTTGCTGTTGTACCTTTGTTAATCCTTACTTATTGGCTTTGTTTTGTACCTGTTATTTAACACCTATGCTAAGACTGTTATTCTTCTTTCTTTCCCCCTAGATGTTAATAGCACCATCCCTACTGAATCTTGTCCAGCTTTAAGCCCTACTGCTGTTGGATGATCCTGGCCCTGACTGCAGTGACTGAAAATCTGCCTACCTCCCATATTGATCTACAGTCAAGGAACTGAAAGTAGGTCTTGGGCTTCGCTTTCTTTGCCTCATTAGCCTCTGTATAGGTCCACCTTCAGAGTCCATTACTCTGCCTGCGTTTGTGTGCCTAGCAGCCAGTACCTCTCCTCTCTTATCCCCCAAAACCCCCCTCACTCTCACCGTTTCCTGCCCTCATTTTTCTTTCCTTCTTTCATTCCCTTGTCCTGCTTGTATTTTCCCCATTCTCCCTCTCATTTACCTACACCAGCCACTAGGTGGCGCTCTACTCTCCCTCTTTCTTCTTTGCTTCCTCCTGTTTCCCCTGATTAGCCCTCCTCAGTCTGCTCTCCTAACTTGGTTTTCCATCCCTCTACCCCTATTTTCTTCCTTACCGACTGCCTATTCTCCGTACCACCTGTGCTGATATCTCTCCAGTAACTTGCCCTACTCTCCTCCATTACACCTCACTCATTTCCTCCTAACTCCTTCAATATTCTTTTCTGTCATACTCCTCCTTACCTTTCTCCTATCCTCTCTGGTATCTGGCTCCTATCTTACCCCTTCCCTATTGACACTCGCTGCTCCTATAGTCTCACCTGCTTCTCTGATTGTCTCCTGGCTATACCTCAGTTGTTTCTTCCCGCTCCATTCGCCCTGCGGGCTCACTCCACTCCCCTCCCTACCCCCAATTCCCACCCACCCCCCGGGGTCCTACACTTATAGCTCTATAGCCACACCCCTAGCCCTCCTATCCTATTACTCTCCTTCCCGCCAAATTGTTCCCCAGCCTTTAGTACATCCCTTCTTCTCCATCTCTGCCCCAAGACCATACATCTTCTATTACCTTTCACTATTACCTAGACTTTTCTCCTTACACTTTCCTTCCACTCCAGCCTTTCTTTCTCTTTTCCAATTAATATCCGTTCTTATCTACCAATTAACATCCTTTCTTATCTACCTACTGCTTTAAACAACAGACTTTCCCCTCTCTTGCTTACTACATTCTATTCTCTCCCCTTTTCACTTTCCCCTCTACTTCCTCACCTCTCTAATTACTAAATGATGCCACCCTACATACGAACTATGCCTGTACTCTCTATCGCAATCACAACCACCCTTCTTTCTACATACCTTCTCACCTTTCTTGAAATTTCACTAGATAACTCTCGTATCTCCACACATAAACACACCTCTACTAGACTCACATTCACAACCTACCCTAATGCTAATTCCACCCCTAGTTATCATCTAAATTCCATAGGCAACATCACCTTACCTACCCCCTACTATCTTGCAAAAAAACTAAACAACTAACAATTCTAAATAAGAATTACTTAACAAAACTTATTAATCCTACCCTACTAGATGGAGACATCCACCCCAACCCTGGCCCTACATCACCGCCTCCCCAAAACTGCTTGCCTAACCCCAACAATAACTTCCTTATAGGACACCTTAACATCCAAAGCATAAATAACAAAATACCTTTCATCCATGCCCTCTTAGATATCCACTCATTTGATATCCTTTGCCTCTCTGAAACCTGGCTTACCCCAGGCACAAAAGACTCAGAGATTGTACCCCAGGGCTATAACATAATAAGACACGACTGCTTAAAACGTAAGGGTGGAGGAGTAGCAATACTCTTCAAAAATCAACTTAACATATCTATTCAACCAGAATGCCCAAACCTAAATAGCAAAACAGAAACCATCATTATTAAACTCCAACTTAATCCCAAAAAATCTATTTACATTATTTGTTTGTATCTTCCCCCAGGCAATAACATTCCAATACTAGAAGACTTTTTAAGCTGGGTTTCTACAAACTACCCCCAAGAAACCATAATTCTTGGTGACGTTAACATAGACTGGAACACTATAAATACAGTCAATCCCACCTCCCATATTAACCTACATGGGTTTTCACAAAGTATTACCTCAACTACAAGAGTCAATAAGCCCAGTAAGAAAGAGAGCATATTAGACTGGATACTAACTAATAAAGTTAAGACACATTATAAAGTAGGTATTATGCCTGATGACATCAGCGACCACTGCCTAACCTACATTTCTAGACAAAAATCAGAATTTGTTAACCTCCCAAATACAAGGCTAATTCGATCAGTCAAACACTTTAACATAGACCTTTTAAAGCCGAACTGAGTGCATGTAATTGGAATTGCTTAAAATCACTCCCCTAGAAAGCAGTATTATTCTTTAATTCCACATTCCTATCTATACTTGATTCTCATGCACCAGAGCGCTCTATTAGAGTAAAGACCAAATCGCCCCATGGCTGACCACCAACACAAAAAATCATGCTTGCTAGAAACAAAGCATGGAAAACTTGGAGATGTAATAAACTAAACCCTGACTTAGTTAAATTCCGCCAACCGTAATTCAGCAAAAAAATCAATAATCTCTGACAAGAAAAACTTCTACTGTAACCTCCAGGAAACTCATATTAACAACCCTAAACAGTTCTGGTCATCAGTAAATAGACTTCTTTCCCCAGGAACTGCTAAAACTCCTTCCCCTCTAAATGCTGACCCAGAAACCCCTCTCCAGACTGCCAATGCTTTCAACTCTTTTTTCTCTGAAACTATTCAAACCCTAGCCAAACAAATGAACACTAACAACTCTCATATACCACCTATCAGAACTACCTCCTCCCTCAATTTCGCTCTAAAACCTGTATCTACCTTTTTCATCTTTAAACTTATTCACAAACTGAAACCCTGCACCCCTTCTGCTGACAAGCTCCCTTCTCTTTTCCTTCAGAAAGCTGCTAAAGAAATTGCTTATCCTATTTCCTTACTCATAAACAGAACTATCCAAGAAGGAACTATCCCTGATATATGGAAAGTCTCCTATATTATACCACTTCATAAAGGTGGAAACTCCTTGACCTTTCCAACTTTAGACCAATTGCCCTTCTTTCACCCCTTGCAAAATAATGGAAAATGTATTCACCAGCAACTGGTACACCACCTCTCCCTCCATAACATAATAGCAAACTGCCAGCATGGTTTTAGACCCCATCATAGTACCACCACTGCCCTTCTCTCCTTTGTAGATACTATCAACATAAATCGAAACAACCATTCTCTCTCCTCCGCTCTTTTCATTGATCTCTCTAAAGCTTTCGACATGGTTAACCACTCTCTCTTAATCAATATTCTCGAATCTCTTCCTTGTGATAAACTAGCCACAAATTGGTTTAAATCTTACCTTAACAACAGACAACAAGCAGTAATTTGGGAAAACCATATCTCATCTCTCTTGCCTATTTCCATCGGAGTTCCCCAGGGCTCCATTCTAGGTCCACTTCTGTTCTCCCTCTTTATAAACGATCTTCAGACTGCTATACCTCAAGCTACCTGCATACAATATGCAGATGATTCTACCCTTATCTGCTCCGCACCTTCTCCTACTGAACTGGCCTCCTTAACACAAAATACCTTTAACAAAGTAGAAACTTGGTTTTCTAAACGGTTTCTCCTACTAAATGCAAAAAAAACTAAACTCCTCCTCTTCTCCCCCACCTCTCGGTCCCCCCCTTTAAACTTTACCATTTCTTCTAATAATGGCACTATCATCTCACCTGATCCAACTACTAAACTTCTTGGAATAACCATTGACAATCATCTTTCCTTCGATCAGCACATAAACAACACCATCAAGGTTGTTAACAAAAAAATTGGATCCCTATATCGTATCAAATCTTTTCTAACACCAGCAACAAGAACCAAATGTGCTCAAACCCATCTCCTATCTACTCTCCTATATGCTTCTCCCATTTATACCAACCTCAAGAAAAACAATCTTAACAAACTTGAAACTTGCTATAATAACATAGCACGCTTCGCCACTAGTAACCCCTTTAGGACCCACCACTGTATAAATCTAAAGCAACTTGGCTGGCTCGAATTTCAAAACTTCCTAAAAATTCCTCAACTCACTATAGCCCACAACATATTACACCTACCTGACAACACCCCTATACTCTCTCAACTCCTAATCCCATATAATAATCTGAACTCGCTTCGCTCCTCTAGTAAACTTATGACTAAATCAATAAAGGCAAACAACACAGCAGGTTGCTCTCTTTTCACTAACACTATAGGTAAAAGCTGGAATCTCTTACCTTGTGATATAACTTTGACTACATCCCTGCCTCAATTCAAACAGAAAATTAAACTGTACTACCTAAATCATTGGCTTTGTTCCTGCAGTACACCAGGCTAACCTTCTTCTTTCTCATACTTTATCTCTCCTTCACTCTTCCCATTAGTATCTTCTTATTTCTTCTCCTTTTACAGTACTAATCGACCTAGGTACATCCTATGTAAAATTGCTAATATGGCATTAACTGCTCATCGAAATGTGCTTTTCCTTGAATCTATATTGCATTCTGTGTGCTGTTATGATTTTCTAATTAGGTTCATAGGTTCATAGGTTTATACTAGGCTATCTGCCCTAAGGCATTTATAAGCCTAGCCCAAATTATTGTGGCTTACGCCACCCCTTATATGAAAAAATACTGTGCCCATTAGTTTGTTGTGCCTCTGTCCAGCAGTGACCCAGAGATGATTCCCGGGGTAAACCTACGATCTCCCATCCACAGGTCTAGATTTCTCTTGAACAGAGTCAGCGAGGTGCTCTGCCTCACATGGACCGGGATTTTATTCCACAGCATAGGGAGTCTCTGAGTGATAAATCTATCCCTCCAGCACGTCCTATTTATATCCGTGCTAAGGTTTAAGTCGCTTGCTCTAGTGGTTTTGGTGGATTTGGATTTTTTGAGGTGGAGCATGTCCATTAATTCGGGTTGGACATGGCCTTGTATGTCAGGCACATGTCACCTCTGAGCAGGCGGTATGCGACTGAATAGAGCTGGAGTTTCTTCAATCTGGCAGCATATGACAGATTTTGGAGTCCCTTTATCCTTTTGGTGAGGAACTTTTGGGGTCTCTCCAATTGCTGCAGATGTCGGGTGAGATACATCCCGAATGGGGCATTGTACTCGATCATTGGTCTGATAAGTGAAGAGTACAGGGGAACAATGACCTCACTAGATCTGGATGTGAATCCTTCATGATCAGGTGGGCAATGTAGAAGGTCTTTCTAACCACTTTAGCAATGTGAGTGTCAAAAGAAAGGCCACTGTCAACCTGGGTCCCCAGGTCCCTGATAACCTCTTCTGTGCTTAGTGGATTTCCACCTATATGGTAGCTTGGGGTTACCTTGTTTTTCCCGAAGGGTATGACTATACATTTTTGGCGTTTAACTTCAGGCCATGGCTCTGGCACCAGCTATCTGTTTCCGTGAGTCCCTTCTGAAGGATATCCGTGTCCGATGCACTTTCCACTATGGCGCCCAGTTTGCAGTCATCTGCAAACTTTGTCAGCCAAAGTCCTCCCATGTTGGCCTGTACTTCTGAGAAGTAGATGCCAAACAATAGGGGGCCAAGGACCGAGCCCTGTGGGACACCACTTGTGACCGGCTTGGAGTCTGACACAGCGCCAGCAACTCTAACCCTGTGGGTTCTGTCCTTAAGCCAGTTTGCAACCCATCTTGTGACATATGGGTTTACATTTAAGCTGGTAAGTTTTTCTACAATACCCAAGTGGGGTATTGTGTCGAAAGCCTTTGCAAGGTCAAGGTAGGCTGTATGGACTGCCTTTCCCTCATCAATGGCCTTGGTGACTATTTCGAAGAAGTCGACCAAGTTCAAAAGGCATGATCTTCCCTTGACAAAGCCAAACTGGGTCGGGTCCAATGTCTGCAAGTCCCCTATATCTTTGTTTATGAGCTCCATTATGATCCTCTCCATAGCTTTGCAGACTAGACTTGTTAAGCTTATGGGGCGGTTTGTTACTTATAAACGTTTGTGACTTTTGTAATGTACTTAGTATTTAGTGGAGCTTTTCTCTTCGGGCCTCTGCTGAAAATGGACATGTATCCAGCCAGACTAGCCCGGTCAACAAATGTAAAATAAAATAAATAAATAAATTGTGCTGAAAATGTATTTGTGAGCTTTGCTTGAGTTAAAATGTATCAACAATGCACCCTGCTGGAATGAAAATAAATGTACATGTATACTTGTAACTGAATTAAATGTATATGTTTTAACAGAGGATACTGGGACAGCAAAAGGTTAAGCAGCTGGATTATTTTATGAAAAATAAGGAAAATGTAAATGAGCTGTTAAACCATTAAAACCCCATGGTGCTGAACAGGACCAGAGACATTACATCTGGGAGAAGCCTTTGTTCATTAGCTCAGTAAAAGAGGGGAAGCTCCATAGGATCATAGAAAGTTACTATGCTATTGGCCCTAAGGCCCTTATAACCCTAACCAAGAGTTAGCCCATGTTTAGACAAGTCAGCACACAAAGCCCCTGTCCAGCAGGGACACAGGTGGAATTCCAGGGGTGTATTTTCTGTTTCCCATCTAGTTATCGAGGTTACAATGGATGAGATACCCTTACTTATGAGGTGGGCCATGTAGAAAACTTTCTGTACAACAGAAGCAGCATGGTGGTCAAAAGTCAGGTTGCTATCAACTTGGGTGCCCAAATCCCTCAGAACTGATTGCGTACTTATGACATTGTTATTAATGTGATAATATGTGGGGACATCACTCTCCCCAAAGGGGATGATGATGCATTTTTTGGCATTTAGCTTGAGGCCATGTTTCTGGCACCAGTCATTTGTTTGGGTGAGACCCTCTTGGATGACATCCACATCAATTAGGGAATTGATGACCATGCCCAGCTTGCAGTCATCTGCAAACCTCATCAGCCATAGCCCACTGGATTTGGCCTGTACCTCTGAGAAGTATATCCCAAATAACAGAGGCCCCAAGACTGATCCCTGGGGTATGCCACTTGTTACGGGTCTACTGCTTGAGGTGGCTTCCCCTATTTTGATTAGGTGGGTTTTATCAGTGAGCCAGTTTGCTACCCATCTGGTAATATATGGATTGATGCCTAGTTGAGAGTGTTTATCTATTATGCCTGAGTGGGGAATAGTGTCCAAGGCTTTGGCCAAATCAAGGTAGGCAGGTGTGCACCATCTTCCCCTCATTCATGGCTTTGATGACGGTCTCAAAGAATTCAACCAGATTTAACAGACATGACCTCCCCTTAACAAAGCCAAACTGTGTGGGGTTGAGTGTTTGGAGGTTGCCAGTGTCCCTGTTAATGAGGTCCATGATAATCCATTCCATGGCCTTGCAGACCAGGCTAGTTAGGCTGGTGGGTTGATCATTTCCCCGATCGGTGGGCACTTCACCTTTGTGTAAAGCAATGAAAGTGGCTGTCATCCACTCAGCTGGGACAAAGCTGGTAGTCAGGCTATGGTTGAATAGGGGGCCTAGTGGTGTTGCAAGTTCATGCCTGAGTTCATGTAGGATGCAACCTGGGATGTTATCCAGTCCCATAAAGGCTGTATTTTTAGCCTTTGAGAGGGCAGTGATGACCTGTTACCTTGAGACAAGGGGAGGGGCAGGTACTGGGAATGTCTTGATTTACTGATGGGGGGGGCAGAAGAGTGAAGTTTTTGCTGAATCTGTCTGTTGGCTACATCTGAAGCATTTGTGTATGTGGTTTCCTCAACCACCAGTTCTGAACAGATCTGGGTGCTTCCTTTGAGATTGCAGACATATGTGAAGATGGCCTTATGATTGTGTCTAGTAAATATAGCCAGGGTACTTTTATAAACATTTAGATGTGTATTGTAGCTCTTTATGAAAAATTCCTGTCTCAGCTTCAAAGGAGATATTGTAGAGTTAGGTGACCAGATGAGGTAATTAGGCTAGCCCTCTTAGAAATTATATTTTAGATATTACAAATAGAAATCTCAGAAAATTATATTTTAGATATTACAAAGAGAAATCTCAGAGTATAGAGTATTCTGTTTGGAAAGCCTGACTAGAAAGACCCTTATCTACAGCATCTTGCCTTGTAGTAGTGAGTAACTTAACTGGAGAACAGTAAAATTCTCTTGGATTCAGTCAGCAATATAGTGAATCTTGGTTCAGAGAGCATTTTTCTTTATTTGTATGAGTCTGTTCATTAATGTTACTTTCAATATTTTCTGTGATTTGAACTCTGTGGTTTACTGTAAATATATATTCAGTATTTTCATGTTCTTTTATTATTTATTATTAAATATATTTAAAATGCTTATTGTGGCTTGTCCTTGTAAAAGTATCTAACCTTTGAGAGTACTTATATTTATTTGGTGACACCATGTCAGCCACTCCAGAAGGCCTAGCCATCTTGGTGAACTACTACCATTTGTATTAGTATTAATATTACACAGTATAATAGGACACATTTGTTAAGGGCCAATTGTGAAGTGTAGCTGATTGTGGAGTGTCTGGTGGTGGTGATAACTACCTTATACTCTGGGCAGAAGGGGGCACCGCAGATAAAACTGTGCCAGCCTTTCCCAGGTGTGTATATGTGTGTGTGTGTGTGTGTGTGTGTGTGTGTGTGTGTGTGTGTGTGTGTGTGTGTGTGTGTGTGTGTGTGTGTGTGTGTGTGTGTGTGTGTGCAACTCAAATCTCTCAGTGCATGTGCATCAGCTACTTGGGGCAGGGATACGAAGCACTGGGTTTACACAGAGGGTGCTGCAGGAATTGGCTTGGACACTCAGCCAAGGACCTAACCCTACAGCTGTACCAGTGGGAAGTCTTATTGGGGACCTGGAGGAAGACAGATATAGAGACATCCAGACCCCAGGCTGAGTGTGTTCCTTGTGTGCTCTTAAGTGAAATTGTACTTGATGCAAAGAGGTCTGCATCTGGCAATACTGAGTGTATCCATTTGTATTACAACTGCATGTCCCTCTCCAGTGTCAATGCTGAGGATTCAAGCACCTGATTACTGGCACAGTGTGGGGACATCACATATTGGTGGCCATCACTTATTGGTAGCAGTGATGAGCATCACACATAGTACCAGCTGTTAAGGTGGCATTGCATTTTGTTTCCCTTTCTTATTGTGTTTGTGTTATCTTGGAATTCACATATGCAAGTAGCTAGGGATATGGACTCCTCCAAAAAATGTTTTTTTTTGTTTGTTTGTTTGTTTGTTTTTGTTGCAAGGTTTTGGTCTACATCTTTGGTTACTCGCTGAGTGGTTGTTTTGTTGTGTGTGACTGGTGGTTCAGTCACTGGTGTCTCTGATGCATCTAGTCGTTCAGGAGTCCCACAGTAATGCATTGGCTCCAGACTATCTTCCCTATAGTTTGATGTCCAGTAATCTAGTAAGCCAAGAAGGCACAAAAACAAATGTCAAATGTCAAATGGCCATTAACTAGCTAGTGACACTGACTTGGGGACATTGCACTAGGGTAAAGACGGTGGAAGAGATTACTTACTTATTTTTGGATTTCAATAAAGTAGCTGAAGATGACTGTAAACCATACAGATCAGCCAAAAGGTAGAAGGGGTAAAGTGAAAAGTGAAACTAGATATAGAGACAGCATCATTCATAATTTATGTTGCTAATTATGACAGAATGTTATAAAATGATGCCACTGAAATTAAAAATGTACGCCAGTAGGAAAGTATCCATATAAGCTTGAAGAAACTTACAATATAATAGACATGCTAGATTTATAAGTAGGGAAAGCTAGTACTATACAGACAAAAGTAAATATTCAAAGTTAAGGTAAACTGGTATTCAACAAGAACTTGCTTGTGTAAACTCAGAATAGCAGTAGCAAAGTCACAGCAGAAAAGTTGTTTCACCTATTACAGATGTATAAACAAGTTTTTTTTTAAAGAAACAGGGACCTTGAAGGGATTGACTGCAAAGAAAGAGCTGAAATAACAACCCATGGTTTCACTGCCATATGATAGCCTTAAACTGAAGCTGGAGCTAAAATTGGAAGTGGTGAAAGTGCAGGAATATAATCACAAAATGAATGGTGTGCATGTGGCCCATGTGCTTAATTGAGAAGATCTTAATGTTACCATAAAATATCATGCTGCATAACATCCTTTAGCATGGATGGAAAACATTTTTCATCACAAGGGGCCGGCAGTTCACAAAGAGTGCTATAGTACAACCTGACTTGCATATAGGAATAAGAGACATTCTAGTCACTTTTTGAATATTAATACTCATAACATTTCATTCTATTGCTACTCTCATTTGCATTGTCATCTGTGCTAGCAGTCTGACAAAAAGCAATGAATCAGCTCCTCTGGGGGATACTTAAGCAGTGTTTCCTTGACAATATACTTTAAAAAGCAATGAAAAGTAGGCCACTCAATTTATGAACAGAGAAATGCTAGATAAACTAAAGAAAGTTCTAAAAATATGATCTTAAAGCTAAAAGAGAAAATGTGAGTTTTTATTGAAGGACATTTCCTCTTGAGGGTATTTGCTTATCAATGAAGGACTACAAAGAGAACCAGTAAAGATTTCTAGGGGCATCTTGGCCTCAGGGAATATCACAGTTTTAGTCATATCTATGACTGGTAAACAGCTTTGACTGTTTTCTACCAGACTTCGTTTTAACCCAATTTCTAAGGAGTGCATTGCTGATGAATAGTTTTACCTAGAAATATGTGCACAACTGTGAACAGGCCTTCATGACAAGAAAGAAACTATTACATCAGGTGAAATACTTATCTATTTATCCTTCAGTTCATATTAAATTAACATGTAATACTTTTCCATAAGGAATTGAATACATTCAGTTACAGGAGTTTGCAGATAGTCCAGAGAAACTAAATGCATTTACTTTACAATCACTGACATCTGAATGCAATTAATCCTTAATGATGGTCCTTCACTCTTGCTATGTCCAGTGCACATTCTTTGTGATAATGGTCCCTGTAATGCTTTAAATAAGGGCCAGAGTTTCCTCCCAAATGTGTTATACATGGGGAAAATTAAAGGTATATGAAAGCATGAAACTTCAAGGCTTTTGCACTTCCATCATGAAAAACTTCACTCAGGAAGCCTTTGGTCAGCCTTAATGGAGTGAGACGTCACCTATGCAGATTGTTCTCCTTTGTGGCAACTGTCACATCTCCCAGCTTGCAAAGCCTCACAAATGCCCCCCACTACTGGTAAAGCAAAGACAGAGATGACATATAAAGGTATTCACAACTGTAAGACATCAGATGTCTTTAGTGTCGATGTTTAACCTCCAAAAATGGTGCCTCTCCTTAACTGATGTATCATGCTTGCAGTGATAGTAACTGTTAATTAGAGCACATTCCCGTGGCACTGGTTATAAATGGACTATAATAGGACTATCGTAGTTAACAGATGCAAAAGAGCCAGACCCTATTAGCACATGTATTACAGCACAATCATTAAGCAATTAACTGTATTCTGCTGTTACAGACAGAAAAGACTAACCAATGCTGTGTCATAGTGCTCTGTTTACTGGGTCTAGATCAGTAATTATTTCCACGTTACACACCAGAGTGTTACATACTGCCCATGCATATTACTTCAGCTCATAGTGTTACAAGTGGCTACTGTATGTGACAAACAAATAGAAGATTTATCAAGAAAATTAATTAAATGCCAAATAGTCTGACATATCAGTAGGATTATCTGGGATGGACAGCATTGAGATGAAAATATATTCGCATGGATAGTGCAGAAACATTCATGGACTTTGTGATTCCACTTGTTACCAATTAACATTTCAAATAACTGCATTGAATCTACCATCTCTAAGAAGATCATTGTAGCATTACTATAGCTGCTTGCAGAATTTCTACAATTTTGTTTTGAATAGTTCTTACCCAAACAACTTGAAATATCTATAAAATATGTCTGACAAAACTGAACAGAATTTGAAATGTATATAATTTTTCCATATTTTTAATGACATTTTTCTTTTTGAGATGTTTACATTGTAAAATTATTAAAGTGCAATATACAAAAATGAGCAGAATTAGAACACAATGTTAAATCGGTACTCTGTTGCACATTTTGCAAATTACCGAGCTACAAACTTTATCAAGGATTATATTATTGCAACTCAAACCTGGAATACATTTGTAGGTGAATTTCCAGAGCAACCAATAAATCATCTAGTTCAACAGGTATAAACATTTGCTTTTTAGCAGTATCAAAGGAGAATGATCATGAAAGGCAAGCAGGACATGTGCAGATAAACTGTCCTACCACTTTATTTCTAGACATAATATATCATTTTTATTTATTTATTCATTCATTCATTCAGATATATTTGTTAACCAGGTTAGATCACTAATCCCAGTGGAATGTTTTCAGTTTTAGCCCAGGTAAAACAAATAGAGTGCAAACAGACAAAACACAATGAAATAATTGTATACAAATGAAGTAGTAAAAAGACAAATAAGCTACAGTTTATTTCCTGTAATGATAGTTAAATGCAGTAGACAGAACACAGAAACACATAAACTTAAAATAACTCATTTCCAGTATAAATGACGTCTTTCTAAAGCATTGTTGAAATTTCCCCTTCTAATATCACACAAGTGCTCCTAACAGCTCTTTCAGTTTGTTCATATAAAAACTCTTGCACTAGAGTAGGCAAGATGCACTAAATTAGTTTCTTCCCTTCTCAAATAAACACTTTTAAGCATCACAAGCATCAGAGGTAAAGGAACCCATTAATTTTTTTGGACTGTGCTAGCAAAGAAGAGGAGGAGGAGCCCACGCTAGAAGTAAAAACACTATAAGAAAGAGTCAGGGAAAATGACAGGCTCAGATGAGTTCATGGAGGATATGATCAAGATGTTGAGTGAGATGAGGAGAAATCATTCCTGAGGGTACTCACAGTAGTATACAGAGACAGGAGTATCCCAGATGAATGGAGAATAACTACACTAGTGCCAGTGTACAAGAACCAAGGGGACATCCACAACTGTGGTATCAAATCCCTGTCACACTGCGTGAAAGTTCCAGAGACGGTAACTGATAAACAAATATACAGAGTAATAAAAATTAAGATTGCAGATGAGCTGTTCAGAATCAGATCAGGATGCAGCACAACCGACCCAATGTTTGAAGTGAGACAGATAGTTGAGAAGAAGCTAGAGATGAGAAAATAGTCCAACTGGGCATCCCTAGACTTGGAGAAAGAATATGACAAGACCCCAAGATAGCTGATCTGGGCAGTCCTGGAGTGGCTCAAAATTCCACAAATATTGGTAGAATCAATGCAGGCTATGACCAAGAAACCAGTGACTCAAGTACAGTGTTCTGACTCACAGAGTGGTTCCCAGTGGGAGTGGGTGTGTATCAGGTTTCAGCTATAAGCCCTCTGCTGTTCAAAATGGTGATAGACTACATCAGCAAATAAGTCAGAGGGTACAAATCAGCAATGCTGCTGTATGCAGATGATGTGGCATTACAGGCAGACTGTCAGCAAGAACCTCATCAAAGAAAAGCACAATAAAATGTAAAACCAAAGGCACACAGGATGAAACTTAATAAAGATACGACAGTTACAATGGCAGCAAATTGGAGAAATCTAAATGAGGTGAGAATTGAGATAGAATGGAAAACAGTACAACAGGCTAACAGCTTCAAGTATTTGAGAGGGGTAGTGGAGGAGAAGAGAAGTGTGAATTAGGAGGTCAAAGCTAGAATCAGAGGGGCTGCTGCCAATTGGCACAGAGTGACAGGGGTAGTTTATGCCAGATTAATGCCACAAAAAATGAAAAGTAAGGTACATAAAACAGTAGAGTGACCATTACAACTGTATGGTACAGAAACCTGGGCATTAAAAGCAGAATAGCTGAGGAAGCTAGAGGTGTTGGAAATGAAGTGCCTGACATGTGTGGTAGGATGCACTGTGGGACAAATGAAGAAATAAGGACATCAACGCAGAAGCCAAAGTAGTTCTAATTGCAGAGAAGGCCAAACAGAACTAATTATTACAGTGGTACAGGCACATGTACAAAAAGGCAGAAGACAATTTAGTGAAGAAGACTTAGGACAGAGCAGAAGAAGGCAATAGGAAAGCAGGACATCTAGCAAAGAGATGGATGGATTGTGTAAAAGAAGACCTGAAACATGTCAGGCATGGCTGTCAAAGAAGTTAGGAGAGTTGCATTGAATCGAGAGAGATTGCGGCAGCAACACTCTGACCAAATGTAGGAAAGGGGGAAAGGTGGGATTGATGGATTGATTGATGGTTAATAAATTCTTAAGACCAACATATTGTTTCTAAAGGGGATTAGTAGTAAACACTGTGTTATATGTAGCATGCCTTGTAAGGATCTCTGAAAAAATGAACATGATCTTTAACCTATATTTCACATTATTCTTCTGTATTAGCATAGCACACTTACCTAAAAGCAATCTGATAGAATACAAGTTCATCTATTACAACAAAAAGACAGGAAATCAGAACATTTCATAAAACTTATGTGGATACATGAAGAGCATGCAGACTACAGAAAAATTCAACCCAGTGGAGAACTGAATAAGAAACAGAAGCACTGGTAGGCAAAAATATTAACCATCATACTGGTGCATCATCCTATTCCTCATTTCAAAGCAAATGAATCTGCTTCACAAGCTAAAATCGCCAATAATTATCCACACCTTATTTCATATACTGCTATGTTCTCTATATTATATAACATGTGCCATAAAGGATTATCAATTGTTTTAAACTATTGAGAATGGGAAATTTCTTAGTAAAATATCACTTTTGTCAGCACATTGCACAAATGAGTTCTGGCACTTTAACCACTGCCAACACAAAGGCCTTGGTTTGGTATTACAATGAGAACTCAATGCTGGATAATTTCAGTAATAATTTCTAAGTACTTTTTTGTTTCCCATGCCTGCTGATTATCATGCCTCCTTCAATTGACTCTCCCCATCCAGTGGGGCCTTTTCTCAGACACACATGATGGATGTGGACTAGGCAGCATTCCAGCAAAAATGACATTTCAGATAGGCCCTAATCCTTCCCTAGGGTAGGATAGTGAGTGACTTGAATCACCACAGGGACGGCGATGCTCTCCTTCAGTCCTCTTGCATGTTTTTCAAGCACCTTGTTGGCTGCATGGATTGAGACAATGGATAACTCCAGTTGTTCCCGTCTCAAAATAGGTACACCCATTGTTCCTACATCAGTTGGCTGAGTTACGAATAGAATTCTGGCCATCTGTGCTGCTATAGTCAGGGCTTTATCTTTCTATGCCACTAGAACTGGCTTCATGACATTAGTTATTTAACTTTACATTGTACCAAAGATTTTCAAGTATAGAATCACTTAGGAAGAACATTCTCTTTTAACCAAAATGTCAAACTTCTGACTTTCTTTAACATTATAAATCCAGACTGCACCATAAAAAATAAGGCTAGATGAAAATTCTAGTAAAAAAATAATGGACCAACAAGCCATCTTTTCTATTTCTAAAACACTTGATTTTTGTTAGCAAGTCCTTGTAGTAGTTTGTTTCTGTTCTGCTCACCTGCAATTGTAAATGTGTTTTCCCTGCTCTCAACACTATCATTCATTATTTTAATTGTGTACAAGTAACTAATTCATGATGTTTCCTTATGCATTACATAGCTGCACATAAAGACAGACAAACACAAACACAGAAAAACAGACACACACACACACACACACACACACACACACACACACACACACACACACACACACACACACACACACGCACGCACACACACACACGCACACACATGCACGCATGCACACACACACACACGCACACACACACACACACACACACGCACACACACGCACACGCACACGCACACGCACGCACACACACACACACACACACACACACACACACACACACACACACACACACATATACACTGTATCGCACACACACTGTATGGGTTAATGTGTGTATGTCTCTGCACATCTATGTATGTGTACAAGTGTGCACATAGATTTGTGTCTAGCTGGCTGGCTGTTGTCATTAGTTTCAGCTGAACAGTAAAATTTTAATGAGTCTCTCCTTTCTGTGTGGGAACTTGCATAGTTAATAAATCATGAAGTAAGCAGAATGTAAACTGCTGGATGAATGACTTATCTACATATAACTCTAGCCTTTATTAGATATCACCTACAAGATCTGCCAGCATGAATCATTTTAAAGCAATAAATTCTACAGTGGTAGGGCCCTCTGAGGCAAAGACACCCACACAGTTTTCTAATTGCCCTGGAGTGGGTATTCTCCAGACACCACCCACAAACATATGCATATTTAACCTGTACGCCTCTGCTAAACAAAAATATGTTGTAGTTCCCATGTTTTTATAGAGTTCAGCTCATGTCATCTTTTCTTTCAGCCACCATTTTACTACCTACAATTTGACAAGCTAATATATTAATGCTAGAAGCAATCTATGACATATGATTCAATATTCACACTAAACTAAAACAGTGGGAGAATAGAACACTGTAGAGTTCCTCATACTATTGTTCCCAAGAGTATAGTTTACCCTGTGCAGAAAAGCTTTTAAGCAATAAAGTCATGAAGCAAATATATTTATGAAGCTTTTTTTTCTTCTGTTTAAAACTGGTGTGCTTACCAAGGCCTACGTATCATGCAAGGCATTTTTACACATCTCAGCTGGATGAGTGTCACTGATGTTTCTACAGAGCTTGTAGTGATCCATCTTTAATTACACCATCAACTGCCATTTGTGAAATGCTGGCTATATTCAGTATAACATTACAATATCTTTTACAGTTTGTAAGACTATTACTTGTCTGTTCACTCTCCTTTTTCAGAATAGTAGCCTTGTGTTATTTATTTATTTATTTATTTGAGAATAAAATATGTATCTCTTCGGGTCCATTACGAAATCTTGAGATCCCATAATCTTGGCTTTCACAATCTCGAAGCCATAATCTCGAGATTGTGGAATCTCGTAATTGTAAAACAAAAAAAAAAAAGATGACAACATGCAAAAACATGTTTTTGCAGGGGAGGGGGGACAAGCCACCTGCACCCCCATACCCCCTGCAAATTAAATATACTAACTCCGAGATTGTACTACAGTGAAGAGAACGGTAATGTTCCCGTTCCACACTGTATAGCGATCTACATTATTGTTCTCTTCACTGTGGAGTGATCTTGGAATTAGTATATTTAGTTTGCAATGGGATGTGGTGGGTGCAGGAGGGCTTGCCCTCCCTGCAAAAATATGCTTTTAAATATTGTCATCTTTTTTTTTTGTTTTACAATTTCAAGATTCCACAATCTTGACATTATGGCTTCGGGATTGTGAAAGTCGAGATTGTGGGATCTCGAGATTTTGAAGTGGTTCCATCTCTGCAGACGTACTGCAGTCTTTCATCAGCAAATAATATATGTGACTAGAACCCTTTCTTACAGAGCAAGGACTGGTTGAATGTATATTAAAAGACATCCCAGAAATCACATTGCTATTATTCCTTAGTC
Organism: Protopterus annectens; assembly: GCF_019279795.1. NCBI lineage: Eukaryota > Metazoa > Chordata > Ceratodontiformes > Protopteridae > Protopterus > Protopterus annectens. The sequence continues at coordinate 1,772,589,496 of NC_056726.1, read as the reverse complement.
TTTTGGGGTATACATTTACTTCAAACTAATCATATAAATACATTTTGTGCTGCACCCTTTTAGAAGGATACATATAAATGTAGTACACTGCAATACCAGGCAGCAAGAAAAGCATCACAGAGACGTAAATGTATAACTTGATGACAGATATTAAACTGACTGTAGATTTTGTGGAGATTTTCTCCCCAGGCCTTTGCTGAAAATGGGATATTATCCCAGTTGGACTTTTCCAGTAAAGAAATATTACATAAATAAATAAATGAATGATACAGAACTCTAGACCCCCAGTACAGTTAGGTTACCCTAACTTAAACTATCTTCACCTACCTTACCTTGTGCCCTATGATCCTTCATTCCTGTCTACTATTACTCCATGCTCTGCATTCATACTATTATAAACCTTCAGCCTACTGCTGCAGCCATGTTCAACACTTCTGTCACTATCAGCCTCCAGGTGTCTGTTGTTCTTTCAATAAATAAAGGTAAGTGAAGAACTTCTCTAAAGCAAACTTCACACTACTCAAGACTGGTGTGGTATCCTTCAAGGCCCATGAGCCAGTGGAAACCACAACCAAAGCTGCGGAAGCCCTTACAAATGCCTTCTATGAACACCTCCAGGACTGCATGGATCAGGCAATCCCAAATAAAACCAAGACTCTTTCCACAAAGGGCAAACGTCCAGTCTGGTGGACCCCAGCCATTAACAAACTTTACAATAAGAGGAGAAAGCTATTACATGATAGAACAAAATCCATAAAAGGGAAGTTACCCCTGATCATTACTAGTAAAAAAATACGAGCACTCATAAAATCAACTAAGGCCAATTTTGAGAGAAAAATTGCCATGGATTCAAAGGACAATCATAAGGCCTTTTTCAGCTATGTTAGGAACCTGGGTGGAAACTCCCAGATATGCTCAGAATTAGTCCAAAATTATACAAAAATCACTGAACCCACAGACATTGCCAACATACTGGCAGACAGGTTCAGTGCAAACTTCATCCCCCTCTCCCCCCCTAAAGGAGATATAACTATCCCAGCAGAGTGTAGCCTCCCAGACATCTCAAATGCGCAGGTGAAAGCTGCTCTCTCTAAAGCTAAAAACACAGCATCAATGGGACCGGATGGTGTCCCCGGCTGTGTGCTACATGAGCTAAATGAGGAATTAAACCCGCACATAAGGCAGCTGTTTAATCTCAGCCTTACCACAGGATACGTGCCCAAGGAGTGGCGTACGGCAACTGTGGTCCCACTCCACAAAGGCGGTGCCTCTACGGACCCTGGTAATTACCGTCCCATAAGCTTAACAAGTCTAGTCTGCAAAGCTATGGAGAGGATCATAATGGAGCTCATAAACAAAGATATAGCGGACTTGCAGACATTGGACCCGACCCAGTTTGGCCGTCAAGGGCAGATCATGCCTTTTGAACTTGGTCGACTTCTTGAAACAGTCACCAAGGCCATTGATGAGGGAAAGGCAGTCCATACAGCCTACCTTGACCTTGCAAAGGCCTTCGACACAATACCCCACTCGGGTATTGTAGAAAAACTTACCAGCTTAAATGTAAACCCATATGTCACAAGATGGGTTGCAAACTGGCTTAAGGACAGAACCCACAGGGTTAGAGTTGCTGGCGCTATGTCAGACTCCAAGCCGGTCACAAGTGGTGTCCCACAGGGCTCGGTCCTTGGCCCCTATTGTTCGGCATCTACTTCTCAAAAGTACAGGCCAACATGGGAGGACTTTGGCTGACAAAGTTTGCAGACGACTGCAAACTGGGCGCCATAGTGGAAAGTGCATCGGACACGGATATCCTTCAGAAGGGACTCATGGAAACAGATAGCTGGTGCCAGAGCCATGGCCTGAAGTTAAACGCCAAAAATGTATAGTCATACCCTTCGGGAAAAACAAGGTAACCCCAAGCTACCATATAGGTGGCAATCCACTAAGCACAGAAGAGGTTATCAGGGACCTGGGGACCCAGATTGACAGTGGCCTTTCTTTTGACACTCACGTTGCTAAAGTGGTTAGAAAGACCTTCTACATTGCCCACCTGATCATGAAGGGATTCACATCCAGATCTAGTGAGGTCATTGTTCCCCTGTACTCTTCACTTTTCAGACCAATGATTGAGTACAATGCCCCATTCGGGATGTATCTCACCCGACATCTGCAGCAATTGGAGAGACCCCAAAAGTTCCTCACCAAAAGGATAAAGGGACTCCAAAATCTGTCATATGCTGCCAGATTGAAGAAACTCCAGCTCTATTCAGTTGCATACCATCTGCTCAGAGGTGACATGTGCCTGACATACAAGGCCATGTCCATCCCGGAATTAATGGACATGCTCCACCTCAAAAAATCCAAATCCACCAAAACCACTAGAGCAAGCGACTTAAACCTTAGCACGGATATAAATAGGATGTGCTGGAGGGATAGATTTATCACTCAGAGACTCCCTATGCTGTGGAATAAAATCCCGATCCATGTGAGGCAGAGCACCTCGCTGGCTCTGTTCAAGAGAAATCTTGACCTGTGGATGGGAGATCGTAGGTTTATCCCAGGAATCATCTCTGTGTCACTGCTGGACAGAGGCACAACAAACTAATGGGCACAGTATTTTTTCATATAAGGGGTGGCGTAAGCCGCAAAAATTTGGGCTAGGCTTATAAATGCCTTAGGGCAGATAGCCTAGTATAAACCTATGAACCTATGAACCTATATAGCTACACATTTTCCACCTCTATTTAATCTATTTGCTTGACCACAGGTCTTGGCATTTTTTTTGTTCTTTTCAACTTATCCTGAGTCTTCATACATACACTGAATATTCTTTTATTGTATTGTACTGTTTTGTTCAATATTATATCTCCATTCACCACCACTCACATTAACATGTTAATGTGAACATATATTACATTCCCAAAATTCAGTGAATATATCTAAGAAATATTTTCATTAATATATTACATATCAGAAGCTCAACTTGCATCCTTCCATTGCTAATACAATTTGTTTACAAATCTCAGAAACTGCCACATTCATTTATTTCTTATACCATTAGATCACTGCCTAGTTACCATCAGCTCCTGTAGCCATCTGCTAGGTTTATGTGTGGTCAGTGCACAAATGTTCTTCCTCAGCATTGAATTCTGACATTTAATGTAAGCCTTTATGCAGTTCTCTGTATGATGCTAAGCTTTGGCAATAAAAGTCAACAGCCAAAAGCAAGAACTATGAAATGAGCATATGCGTTTGTTGTAATGTTTTGATACCATGTATTTGGAATGATCACAGTTTTTGTTATTTATCCTTTTACCGATGTATTCCACTTTAGTTCCTCTGCAAAAGGGAATGCAGATGATTGTCCTACTAGCAGTATAGCTTAGTAGCTGCAGTAGTAAGATGCAAATATATCGTAATAGCCAGAGGACTAGATCCTACTGAATTTGCTTACTTATTTTAAACAGCAAGCTAACCATTTGCTAGCTCTAAAAGAAGTAAAAGAGATTTACTAGAGGATGATTATGTATATACTGGCCTAAACATTAACTGATGTATTTAGGAAAAAGTGCCCTTGGCTGGATATGCTTAAAGTAAATTAAACCAAGTAATTTCTGGTTAAGAATGTTTTTCACCTCTATTTTTCCCACTTAAGCATTCTGAATTTAAAATTTTGTGTGACGGAGCAGCAGTCTTAAATCGCTGGTTTCTTCATTTTGCTGTTCTGGTATGCACCTTCTGTTTTTAAATATAACATTTTTTGTTACTTAAAGATGTCTACATGGAATTTCTGGCTTGTAATATTGGTGTTTTTATTGACTATATGTCCCTTTTTCTATTTTGCCATTTGTTCACTTTATTCTGTTATTATACTCCAGTTGTGGTATTTTTCCTTCTGTACTAAAAATCAGTAAATATATTTTTGGGGAAAAAAACATCAGTATACATAAGTAGCTGTTATTTTTCTGCCACTTCTGAAAAAAAATGTGTTTTTGTAAGGTGCATGTCACCAGGTTACTGAATACAGCAGATAAAAACAAATTAAAATTTCTTAACTAAAATGCTGAGGTGCATGCCACCAGGTACCGAAAACAGCAAATAAAAACAAACTAAAATGCTGAGGTACATGCCACCAGGTACCGAAAACAGCAGGTAAAAAAATAAAATGCTGATGCACATAACACCAGGTTATTGAAAACAACAGATAAAAACAAACTAAAATGCTGATGCATGTGACACCGGGTTATTGAAAACAGCAGATAAAAACAAACTGAAATGCTGAGAAATGACATGCTGATAAATGAACACAAAACTTTAAAAATGTTTGTATGAATCTCAAGAGAGAACAGTCTTTTTGACTTCACTATAAAGCAGAAGTATATAATTTTTTCCTATCTGAAATGGCTGCAATAAACCTTCACTTCAGATTCCCATTTTTAATGTAATAAGTTACCCAGACTGCACTCCAAGCCTGCTTAGTAGAATAAGGACAGTCTTGAGAGGCACAGTGCTATGACACAAGTCATATATCAGTTGTCCACATTCACTGTTTTGTATGTTATTTACTGAAATAATGTTTGTCAATTATGAATTCCTGAGAAATTAAATGATATGCATTAGCTGACAATACAGAGAGTAGTGTGCATTTTTCAGCATCTCCACTCTACTTATTGCACTAATCTGGACATGAAAGAAAAATATGCACATGCATAACATTCTCCTTACTCAATGGCAGATTTTGTCAGCTGGTCTAGTAAGCAGATGCAAAAGGCCATAGGTTCTAACATGGAAGTGTGCACTTATGTGCATTGCCAACTGCTGATTCGGGGTGACCAGACTCTGTTTTCCTGTTTGACCACAAAAAGCTTTCAGCTAAGAAGTACACAAATATTTGTTTATATGGCACCATTTTAAATTAATGAATCAGAGCCAAATAAACTATGAATAGGTAAATACATGTAGAATTCTAAAATGCATAGCATATCGAAAGCAAACTCATGAAAAGAAAAACAGGCGTCAAGAAATGTACCCTTTCACACAATCTTCTGCTCTTCTGATCTACATGTTTGCATAAGTAGTCAAATTAGGCAAATTTACCAAACTAGAAGTCTGGCAGACTATTAGATTTCAACTGACTTTCTTTCAAGAAAATCCTGTTTGTGTGGGTAGAGGAATATCAAATAATTCATCCCATTTTTTTCTTCATGGTGGCCAAAGTACTAATAATTCCAACCTTCATTTGGCCCTTGTCGATAAATTATCAGTGCACTGTAATGAGAAGCACCAATGTCAGTTATCTTACTTATTACCAAATATTGAAATAGATGTCAGTACACCGACTAATACCATGCTTTACAAACCAGAAAAACAGTTCATAACACACCAATGCTCATCTAACTATGATTACTTTGAAGTAAAATACTGAGCTGAATACTGAACGATTGGTTCTTCATGCTTTCACAGAACAAATAACACAGTTTGATGATGGGGGACCCAGAAAAAGATCATTTTAAAGGGCACCAGGTTGTGGCTTCACTTGAATGCCCATTAAGAAGCTATAAACCCAAAAAGCAATAAAATGAAATATAAAACACTAGCTACAGAATGCTGCAGAACTGTATAATGTGATAAAAAATATAACCGTCAATTGAAACATAATGAAATTGGAATATGAAACTGTAATTAAAAAACAGAAACTTCATAGTAACTTCAGCAACTATGCTTACAAGCTCACAAATGAATTTAATGTCATTAAACAACAGACTTCAGAGGCATAGTATTCCAGTGTTAAGCCTCTAAGAGTATAAAATATTCATACTCAAGCTGGTAATTTGCAAGCTTCATGTGCTATGGAGTTGGAGTTATCAAAATAATATGAGTCTTACATACCATAGTAATAAAAACAATATTGATCTAGGCAACAGTAACAGTTGTGGCAGCCGACAAAATCAATTTTTTATTTTTCACAGCAGCTGTGAGAGAAAAGCAAACAAAGCTACTTTTGCTTTCAAGAGGAACGATAAAATGCCACAAAAGGGGTAGAATAACCTAAGTAACACAAAGTGTATTTCTCCACAAATATAGAGACTTTGCCTTGCTCTTCAGATTATCTTTTTGAAGAGGTCAGTAAACATAATCAATCTTTTTAGTTTCAATTTCTCTCTTGCTATATATAGTCTATTATTAAAAAAGTGTCTATTAGATAATTAGACTAAGAACAGTTTTATTCCTCTTTCCAAAATAAAGTTATCAACTTTTCAATTTTAATGGACTATGGTATCAAGAAAATGTTTCAACAGTTTTGTTAACTATGAAGCAAGGTGGCTTCAACTATAATAACATAAAAGAGGAATGCATTTGTATTACATTTTTACAAAATAATCCTCAATAAGACACAGGTAATATTAAAAGATGTCCAATATGTGGAAAAGTGTTGCACACATGTACTTATAAAGTTTTTCACTTACTAAATTAAAAAGGGCAGTAAGTTTATATAAATACAAAGGTGTTATCTTAGGCTTCTTTGCAGCAAAGACAGATAAGGAACTAATTTTGTAATATCCATGAAGTCCTTAATTTTATATACTATACAAAATATATCTTAAATGTGGTTTTGAAGCCAGTATTTACTTCTTAAATAAAAGTATTAACCAAATATATAATAAGAGCTAACTGAATTTTGCCTGTCTGATGATTATTTTATATTATACAACGATCCCCCCGTTAATATTCAAAAACGTGCATGCTGATTGGTCAGCGTGCACGTTGTAAATCAGAGTTATAGTAATGGAAAAAGGTCCGGTCGCCCGGACTTTTTCCATTACTATAATTCTTTTTTCTTACAGCAATGGAGAATGCAAGATCTCCATTGCTTCACACTGTCTCGCTATGTTAAAGGAGTTTAACATAGCGAGACAGCTTTGAAAAAAGCAACGGAGATCTCCGTTGCTTTTTTTAAAGCTGTCTCGCTATGTTAAACTCCTTTAACATAGCAAGACGGTTTGTAAAAAGCAACGGAGATCTTGCTTTCTCGTTTGCTTTTGCCCACAGCCCTGATGTACTGCGTAGGCTTACGCATACGCAGTACATCAGAACTGACACAGAATACCAGACAACTGCGGAAGGGCAGCAAGGAGGCATTATACAATGCCATTATTTAAGAAAAGTAATTATTTTATTTTCTTAAATAATGTCATTGTATAATAGCAATAACCCACTTCTGGGTGTGGGTAATGCTGGATTTACCCACGGCTGGCTTTGTTTGGCCACTCGGGCGTCGCCCTCGTGACCAAACCACTCCAACTGTGGGTAAATCCAGCATTACCCACACACAGGCATGGGTTATTGCTATATTATATGGGACTGTATGTCAACAACTTACAGGCATGGCAATGGAAGTGCCATTTGCCCCAGCCTATATCAACTTGACAGTTGACTTATTCAAACATGAATTTATATATATAGTCATCAATATTGTAAATATTCTGATTGTCATTGTTTTTGTTACAGTAAGCATTGTAAAACTTTTATTGTCGTTATTTTTGTTTTATGGTAAAGGTGACAAACATGATTTCTTTTTTTTCAATATATTTTTATTATTTTGAGTAACAAATACAAATCAGAAAGAAGCTGACATTTGAATAAATCAGTAATAGTTACACATGTAAAAAGGGAGATACCACCTCTAAGTGTAAAAACTACAGATTCAAAATTTAAGAACTATATACAATATTGACAAAAGTGCTATCATAACATGTGAGAGTGTAAGAAAGAACAATAAAAAAAGGAAAAAAAATAAGCTTGTATGAATAAAACAATACAGTCATGTACTAAAGAGTAAACCCATGAAATTAATGTTTGGATTACTTAGACCATGTTGAAGGTATCTTCTCCCTCAATTTCTAATTTAAGTTTAATCTTTTAGGACATGTTCAAAGAGCAGTTTCCAGAGTTTCTGATAATAGATTTGTTTATTCAGATTTCTTATAATACGTTTTTGGGAGGAAATATATTTAAATGCTATATTCTTAAATCCACTCCAAGAAAGTTTGGTACAATCTAACCAGTTTTTGGTTATATATAATTTAACTAAAGAACAGAGGATAATTAGAACATGGTATTTCAATTTGGATAATTTGAGGTCAGTAATGTGCAGGACAGCGAGTTCCCCAAATAAGGTTGATTTATAATATCCTATTTTCTCTAGGCGTACTTTAAGAGAGCACCAGAGATTGTGAGTGCATTTACAAAGATAAAAATGATTTCAATACGTTTGTTTTATAACTACACAATAGATTTACTCTAAGATTTACATCCAAAATTTAATGTAAACAGATGAATTATTTGACTCTTAATTTGTTTACGGCCAATAAACAAGCAGCTATCATGTTATACAGGAAATCATGGGTCTCCAGTCAGCTACCTGAATGCTACTAGTTAGCATTTTGATCATGTGATACAGGTTTTACAATATGGTAGACTTCTAAGGTTTGTCAAGTTTGCCATACATAGATGGATTAATTACAAGGAGCAGGGCAAACGTTAAAACATTTACTAAAGAACTAAATATGGTATTAGTATTTTGGCCCAGACTTAATTAAATAGTTGTGATATGAAACACAAAGAAATGGAATAATATGAATATTTATATAAATAAAATAATGGCTGTATAGGAACAAAAAGAAGAAATAGATTCACTGATTCATACACTGCTACTAGGGTAATGACCTGGGGGCCTTAATAAGCCTAGCCATTTTTTCCAAAAGAATAATGATGTCCTGTATCCAAATGGAGATTGAGCACCAGGCATTTATAAGTGACCTCTGTCCATAAGGGACATGGTTGCCAGGCCTGATGTAAATCTCCTATTCCCCATCCACTGGTCTAGGTTACACTTAAACTCAGTAATAGAGCAACACAGCTTCACATGGATGGGAAGCCTATTTCATATGAGGGGCAATCTATGGGACACATAGCTGTCTTCCCAGCATGTTCTGTTTAAGCTGCAAGCAAAATTCAGGTCCCTAGACCTTGTATTTTTGGTACTCTTTGATTTACAAATATGTAGGAGATTTATAAATGAGGGGTTTGCAGATGCCTTGTAACCAGGCACAGATCATCCCTCAGCAATCTATAGGAGACTGAGTAGAGAGAAAGAGCTTTAAGGCGCTCTGCATAAGACAGGTTAGTTACACCTTTTTGTAAGGAACCTCTAAGGTCACTCCAGCTGCTGCTGGTCAGGCACATTACTTTAGAAATTCTAGTAAATTTTGATTGTAAGATGGTTGGTGGAAATCTGTCAAGCTATATAAAGACACAGTTGTATATATACATGGAAAAACTGTGAGATTATTTGGTACTCAGCCAAAGACTAGTGACCCCAAGATAGATGACTTAAGAGAATGAATAATAAAGAAAGCATTTTCCATATAAAAATTGCTCAGTTTATAGGTATGTTTAGGACAAAAGATTAATTAAAACATTTTTAATCTAAAGTATATTACATTTGTAATATAACGTCAATTGTATATGTTATTTGGAGCCATTGTAAAGTGCATTAGATCAGAGAAAAAGGAGACAATTTAAAATGGATGGACAGTTTGATTAGGAACAAAAGGCCTGACAATCCTGTGGCTGAACACTTCATATCTACATAGTCTACTGAGAACTCTTTGCTAAGAACTTTTATTTTGAACAAATGAATGCAAACAAAAGATGTAAACCAGTGGATATTTTGTATCATGTAAAAGAGTCCATATATCTACCCAATCATTAAAGGACATGACAGAAGCTGCAATAGGAATGTTTTATTGCTCTTGTCATAATTTAATTACTTATGTAAATGGTAGATTGAAACTATATGTATACTTTTCTCTTTGAATCTCTTCACTCCCTAAAAAGCAAGTTAAGATATTAGGTGCATGTCTGAATTTTATGGAGTAATGCCTACTGGTTGTTTTTATTTGCTATAAATTACTGTACTATTTTCTTCCCCTTTTTTTGTTTCATTAAACATTTCTAACTAACTCTGGGCAAAACTGCAATCCAAATTGTAGCTTGCTACAGACCCCCCACCATGACCCAGGACTCCCACTACTCTTTTCTTGATATACTGGAAAATATTAGGGTACAACCAAACACCCTAATAATGGGCGATTTCAACTACCCCACCATCAACTGGGAAAAGTACTCATGTACCAACTCTTTCGCTCAATGATTTCTGGAATTCATAAACTCCAATGCCCTGGATCAACATATCCACACCTCCACCAGGGGCAACAATATCCTAGACCTAGTCATTACCGACATGAGTGACCGGTTTCCACACCTGAAGTCAAATCCTCGTTGGTCAGATCCAACCATGAGCTAATCACCATAGATATCCACATCCCGCTTGCACCCCCCATTAAGGAAACCACTGTAAAAAATTTCTCCAAAGCCATCTTCATGGTTCTTAAGACAGAAGTGGCAAACTTCATGACATCCCTGCAGATGGGCACTGCAGCTATAACTACAGAATCCTACTCAAATGCACTCTATAAGCACTTACACGACTGCATGGCTCGTGCTATCCCTAACAAAAAGGAAGCCAATCTGGTGGTCCCCCGCTATAAACACACTCTACAACAGAAGGAAGAAACTGTTGCAGAAGAGAGTAAAATCCCATGAGTGGAGGAGCTCCCCGGTCAGCCTCAGAAAAAACTGAGATCCCTCATAAAATCCTCCAAAGCTAGCTATGAAAACAAGATTGCCTCTGATTTTAAGGACAACTGCAAAGCATTCTATAGCTATGTCAAGAATCTCAATGGCAACACCCAGGTCTGCACTGAGCTACAGCACAATGGCATAAAAATTACAGAACCAGCTGATATCACCAACATCCTGGCTGACAGGTTCAGTGCTAGCTTTACCCTCCCCCACCCCCTAAAGGGCCCATATCTATACTGAAAGAATGCAGAGCCCCTGAAATCACAACAGCACAGGTAAAAACTGTACTTTCTAAAGACAAGAATATAGCTTCCATGGGACGGGACAACAACCCAGGCTGCGTTCTACATGAACTTCAGAATGAACTGGCCCACCACCTAAGCACCATCTTCAATCATAGCCTCGCATCAGCCTTTGTGCCCACTAAATGATGCACAGCAACAGTTATACAACTCCACAAAAGGGAAGCCACCATGGACCCTGGAAACTATCGCCCTATTAGCTTGATGAGCCTGGTCTGCAAGGCTATGGAAAGCATCATCATGGAAGTCATAAACAAAGACATAGGTAACCTCCAAACACTGGACCCACCCAGTTCAGGTTTGTGAAAGGCAGATCATGCCTCCTGAACCTGATTGACTTCTTTGAAACAGTCACCAAAGCCATAGACAAGGGAAAGGCAGTTCACACAGCCTATCTTGACCTCACCAAGGCTTTCAACACCATCCCCCATTCTGGAATTATAGATAAACTCACTAAACTGGGTATAAATCCATGCATCACATTATAGGTTGCCAACTGACTCACTGACAGAACCCACTCTGTAAAAGTTGCAGACTCCAAATCAGACTTCAAACCAGTGACAAGTGGAGTACCACAGAGTTCAGTCATAGGTCCTCTCCTGTTTGGCAGCTACTTTTCTGAAGTAAGGGCCAACACAGAGGGCCTCTGGCTGATGAAGTTTGCAGATGACTACAAAGTAGGTGCCATAGCTGAGTCCCCAAATGACGTGGATATCCTATAGAAGGGCCTCACTGAGACAGTTGTCTGGTGTCAGAGCCATGGGCTCAAGCTAAATGCAAAATGTGCATTGTCATCCCCTTTGGTAAAAACTCTGTTCCCACGAACTACTACATAGATGGCAGTCCTCTTAATGCCAAAGGTGTGATAAGAGACCTTGGGACTCAGGTGGACAGTAGTCTCTCTTTTGATAATCACATCACTACAGTAGTCAGAAAATCCTTCCACATGGCACACCTCATCATGAAAGGGTTCTCATCCAGGAAAAATGAGGTCTTTGTTCCCCCCTACTCGACACTCATTAGACCCATTATTGAGTACAACACCCTTTTTGGAATGTATCTCATAAGACATCTGCAACAGCTGGAAAGGCCACAGAAGTACCTCACCAAGATGATTATGGGTTTCAAACAGTTGTCATATGCTAACCATCTCAAAATACTCCAGCTTTACTCCGTAGCATATCACCTACACCGAGGTGATCTTTGCATAACATACAAAGCTATGTCAAATCCAGAGCTGTTGGACATGCTACACCTAAAGAAATCCCAATCATTCCAGAATACATGCTCTAGGGATCTAAACCTTGTCAGCACAATAACTAGAACATGCTGGAGGGATTGATTCCTGTCTCAGAGACTTCCCCTACTCTGGAACAAGTTACCTATCTATGTCAAGCAAAGTTCCTCATTAGCAGTCTTCAAGAAAAATCTTGATGGATGGTTGGGAATTAGGAAATTCACCCCGGGGATCACTTCTGTGGCCCTGCTTGACAGGGGCACAGGAAAATAACTTTCTTGGGTGGCGAAAGCCAGGGAATCTTGCCGGCTAGTCTTACATAGGCTCTAGGCTTACATAGGCCCTAGGGCCGATAGCCTAAGTACCTACCTATTAACCCATTTCTCCCACAGCTAGTGTAATACAATTGTAGTGTGTTATCATTTGGATAAGCAATTGAAAGTACAGTAAATGCTGGTGGTCCTCATGGAAACTGTAGTACTTGTGTTTTAGGTACAAGCATTCTGTCAGTATTACTTAAAATGCTTCATATTGTTTCATTTTCTGGATCTGAGAGATTGCTAATACATCTCTATGATACTTTAAACAAAACATCCCATAGTGAGCAGTAGTGTTTTTCTTTTTTGTTTTGTTTTGTTTGTTTTTAGCATTATGATGTATTTCTTCCATTGGCTAAGCAAGCGAAAGCAGAGACTGTTGATTAAATGTTTGTACTTTTAATTTTCCAATACTATATTATTCCTGGTTTTCAGAGATAGTCAAACCTGAGACCAGGTACACGCATGATAGTGAAAACTCTGAATGAAACCATTTACCTTTGGTAGCACAACTGTCTAGTAACTTGTGTAATGAAAGCAAGCTGTAGCATATAATACTTAAAACAAGTAGAAAGTACTGGGTTTGGGTACTAAAGACCACAATTTTAAACACTGTTTTTATCCCAGTACTTTCTACTTATTTACACTATGATATGCTACAGCTTGCATTCATTACACAAGTTACTAGACAGTGGTGCTACCAGAGTGAAATTGTTTCATTCTGAGCTTTCCTTAAGTACGCTGAAGACTGAGCTTTGCAAAGTACCTCTTCAATGCTTCTAAAGAGTTCAAGTACTACAACAAATAAATATTAAGCATTCATGTCATTTATTGACCTATTTACAGGTCTACTTCAATTGGTCTACAAATGACATTGTTGAAACCCACATGGTCGAGACCACATGACTGATAATGCAGTTCGAGAGTTCCTTTACTTTCCAGGTTTCTGTACCATTCGGTAGTACTGGTCAAACCACTGTTTTTTACACCTTGCTTTTCAGCTTTTTAGGCATTTTATGGTCATAGATTACCTCTGACACTCTGTGCCAGTTGGCTTCAGCCCCATCTGACTCTACCTTTTACCTCCTCATTCAGAAGTCTCTTCTCCTCAACCAACTCTTCCAGATACTTGAAGCTGTTAACCTGTTCCACTATTTTCCAATTTATGTCACTTTTCAGCTTCTTCTGATTTCCCCTATTTGCTGTCATTACAACTGTCTTATCTGTATGCAGTTTCATCTCGTGTGCCTCTGTTTTTGCATTCCATTACCCTATCGTTTGCTGAAGAGTCTGCCTGTAATGTAACATCGTCTGCATACAGCAACTTTGTTGATCTGTTCCCACCAACCTGTTTCCTAATGTAGTCGATCACCAGCATAAACAGAAGTGGGCTCAACGCTGAACCTTGAGGCACACCCACTCCTATTACGAACTCCTCTGTAAGACCATTCATTGTTCATACTTGAGTCATTAGGTCCTTATACATACCATGCGTTAATTCTGCCAATGTTTCCAAGACTTCAAATGACCATAAGACTGTTCAAATCAGCTTTCTTTGGACTTTGTCATATGCTTTCTCCAGACCTAGAAATGCCCATTTGGACTCTTTTCTCATCTCTTGCTTCTTGTCAGCTATCTGTCTCACTGCAAACATTAGATTGGTTGTACTGTACAATGATCTGAATCCAAACTGTTCATCTACCATTTTACTACTCTGTATATTCATTTAGCAATCACACTCACCAGAACCTTCATGCAGTGTGACATGAGTTTGATACCTTTATGCTGCCCACAGTTGTGGATGTCCCCTTTGTTCTTCTATACTGGCACTAAGGATGCTTATTCTCCAGTCATCTGGGATATGCCTTTCTCTCTATACTGCAATAAGTACTCCTGGGAGCCATTTATCATCTATCTCTACCAAAATCTTGATCATATCTGCTGTGACCTCATCTGAGCCTGCTGCTTCCACTGAATTTACTTAGTGCTGTTCTTACTTCTTCTGCATGGGTTCGTCTTCCTCTTTCATCATAGGCTGTGTCTGAAACACTACAACTTCTGTGGGAATATCTTCATTCAGAAGCTGCTAGAAGTATTCCTTCCATCTGCCTTTGAAGTCTTGAGGACATGTGAGCAGGTTATTATTGGCATCCATTAGGAAGGATGTCTAAGTATCTTCTTTAACATTCTGTCTTTGCCTTGCAAAGTGATAGCTTCTTTGTGTCCTTTGCTAAGTCACTTTCCAGAAGTTAGTAGAGGGACTCTGATGCATTATTCTTTGTTACTGCAACTCTTCTATTAGCCTTTTTGTTAGCCAACCAGTATTCCTTCTTAGCCTGGTCTGTCTTCTCTATCTCCCACTTTTTCCTGCACTCCTTCTTTCTTTTGATGACTTCCTGGACTTCTGCATTCCACAACCAGCTTTCCTTGTGTACCTTGTTTCCATACCTGACTCAGCTGTATACCTATTCTAAAGTCCTCCTCACAGATGCTGTTTTGAGGTGCTGCCATTCTTCTTCATCTCTACCTATTCCCCCTTCTTTCTGAAGTGCTAGAGCTCTGAGTAATTCCTTGAACTGTTGCATTTTCTCTCCAGTCAACTTCCAGATTTTCAGCCTAGTCTCTGTTGACATTAGAGCCTTCTCTGCCCACTGCTAGCAGCTGATTGTGGCAATCAGTGGTTATTCTGTGGACCAATTATTTCACTGGGGATGGCTTTGCAGTCGGTGATTGTATGCCAGTGCCCTTTCTTTACTAGGAGGAAGTCTACCTGAGTTGCAGGTTGGCCATTCTTGTATGTCATCTTGTGACTGTCTCTAACTACCAACTAACCATTTGCTAGACAGGAGTATGGAATGGCCTTTCCTTCTTTATTCCTGTTGCCCCACCCATGTGGACTGAGACAGTCCTCATACCCTGTTCTGTCTGTGCTGATATGTGCATTCAAGTCAACCATTATGAACACCAATTCCAGTTACCTTGCTTTATCTGTCCTGCAACTGCTGCCTGAGTGTACACTTTTCTTCATTATCACAACCCTGTCATGTGGCATAGACTGAGATTATGAATACAGCACTCTCCTTACACTGTAGTCTGATGAGTCTGTCACAGACTCTGATAACATTCTTCACTTGTTTTCTAAAGCCATTCCTTCACCACAATTCTCACACCATTTCTAGTCTGTCCTCCTCTGCCTGAGTAGTAGACTCTGGATCCAAAAAAGGCTTTGATGCACTGCCCTTCCGGCCTCCTCCTTACCATCATATCATCCACTTCCTAGCTCATGCTTGTCAGTGAACCTACAATGAGTCTAGTAATTCTTAGTTCATGTTTGGCAGGTTGATTGGTTTTATATTCAGCTTTTATTCAACAAAACTATCCCAGGTAACCCAAGCTTGACAATTGAACAATAGCTAGCCAGTAGGTTACTGACCCAAAGCTGCTGGGATTTATGGTGGCACACACTGGTCAGTAGGGGCACATAAACCTGTCCGTTATCATCAGAAAATACTTATGCCCATTTTGATGATATTAGTCAACACAACCAAATTACCAAGAGGGAATTAACCTCATGGAATAAGCCTTAGCTTTACACTTAGAATTCTACAGACCACTGAAAGGTGACTTATGACTGGCTTACAGGACATCATCTACTCCATTATTAATGGACTTGGTACACATAGATTCATAGGCTGGTGCTAGGCTATTGGCCCTAGGGCCTATACAAGCCTAGCCATAACAATTCTCAGGATATTTCTTCCCACAATATTTACTTCCCTGGACCCCTGTCTAGCAGGGCGACTGCCGTGATCCCCAAGGTGAATTTCCTATCTCCCATCCAATTGTCAAGGTTCCTTTTGAAGAGGGCCAAGGAGGTGCTCTGCTTGACATGTATGGGCAGTCTATTCCAGAGTATGGGGAGTCTCTGTGTCAGGAACCTATCTCTCCAGCATGTTTTGTTCATTGTGATGACAAGGTTTAGATCCCTGGAGTGTGTGGCTCTGAGGGATTGGGATTTCTTTAAGTGGAGTATGTCCAAAAGCTCAGGGTTTGACATGGCCTTGTATGTTAAGCAGAGATCACCTCTGAGTAGACGATATGCCATAGAGTATAGCTGGAGTTTTTTTAAATGGTCAGCATAATGCATCTGCTTTAGGCCTGTGATTCTTTTAGTGAGGTATTTCTGTGGCCTTTCCAGCTGTTGCAGATGTCTTGTGAGGTACATACCAAATGGGGCATTGTACTCTACAATGGGTCAAATGAGGAATGAGTACAGTGGGACAATGACCTCCTTTTTTCTGGATGAAAAGCCCTTAGTGATGAGGTGTGCCACATAGAAGAATTTCCTGACTGTTGTAGTGATGTGGTTATCGAAGGTGAGACCACGATCCACCTGTGTCCCTAAGACTCTCATCACACTTTCAGTGTTTAGTGTACTGCCACCTATGTGGTAATTCATGGGTACATGTTTTTTTCCCAAAGGGAATAACTGTACATTTCTTGGCATTAAGCTTGAGCCCACGGCTCTGGCACCAAGCATCTGTTACTGTAAGGCCCTTTTGTAGAATATCCAGATCATTTGGGGATTCAATAATGGCTCACAGTTTGCAGTCATCTGTGAACTTTGCTAGCCAGAGTCCCTTAGTTTTGGCCTGTACTTCAGAGAAATAGATGCTAAATAAGAGCGGTCCCAGTACTGAACCCTGAGGTACTCCACTTGTCACCTGTCTGGATCTGGATTTGGAGTCGGCTAGTTTTACAGTCTAGGTTCTGTCAGTAAGCCAGTTGGCAACCCATCGAGTGATGTAGGTATTTATTCCCAGCTTAGTAAGTTTATCTATGATTCCAGAATGGAGGATGGTGTCTAAGGTTTTGGCGAGGTCCAGATAGGCTGTGTGGACCTCCTTACCCTTATCCACAACTCTGGAGACTGATTTGACAAAGTCAATCAGGTTCATGAGGCAAGATCAGCCCTTCACGAACCCAAACTGGGTGGGGTCCAGTGTTTGAAGGTTGCCAATCCCTTTGTTTATAAGTTCCATAAAAATGCGTTCCATGCCCTTGCAGATCAGGCTCATCAGACTGATGGGACGGTAGTTCCCGGGATCCAAAGTGGATCCCCCTTTGTGGAGTGGGATAACTGTAGCTGTGCGTCACTCCGTGGGCACAAAGCCTGAGGTGAGGCTATGATTAAACATGACACTTAGGTGAGGTGCCAGTTCATTTTGTAGTTCATGTAGTAAACAGCCTGGGATGTCATCTGGTCCCATGGAGGCTGTATTTTTAGCTTTGGAGAGTGTGGTTTCTACCTGTGTGGCCATGATTACCGGAATTTGGCAATCTTTTGGTATTGAGATGGGCCCTTTACGGGGTGAGAGTGGGGTTAAACTGGCATTAAATCGATCTGCCAGGATATTGGCAATATCCTTGGGATCAGTATATTCAATGCCATTCTGTTGTAGCTCAGAGCAGATCTGAGCATTGCCATTTAGATTCTTGACATAACTATAGAATGCCTTGTGGTTGTCTTTGGTATCTTTAGCAATTTTATTTTTGTAACTTGCTCTGGAGGATTTTATGAGGGATCTCAGCTTCTTACTGAGGCTGGTAAGGGAGTTTTTTGCATCCTGGGATTTTCCTCTTTTCTGCAACAGTTTCTTCCTTCTGTTGTATAGTTTGTTTGTGGCAGGGAACCACCAGATTGGCTTTCTTTTTTGAAGGAGAGTGTCTTGGTTCTATTTGGGATGGCATGATTCATGCACGGGTGGATGTGCTCGTACAGTACCTTAGTGTAGGATTCAGCAGTAGAACTTTCATCTCCCGTCTGTATGGGTGTCATGAAATTTGTCACTTATGACTTGAGTAGCATGAAGTTGGCTTTGGAGAAGTTTTTTACAGAGGTTTCCTTACTGGAGGGTGGGGATGGGATGTGGATGTCAAGGGTTATTAGCTTATGGTCAGACCTGACCAATGAGGGGCAACCACTGGTGTGGAGCATCTATCTCCCATGTTGGTAATGACCAGGTCTAGGATATTGGAGCCCCTGGTGGGACAATGGATTAGTTGATCCAGGGCATTGGAATTTATGAATTCCAAGAACCACTGGGAAAAGGTGTTGGTACACTAACATTATAAGAAATACCCAACCTAAGGACCTAAATCTTGTTTTCCAACATAAATAAAACTTGTTGGATGGGCAGATATCTGTCTCAGAGGGTCTTTATTATAATTGCAAAAGCTGACTTTCATGAATACATGTTCATCGACACATAAAGCTCGAAGAACGAGAACAGCGAAGTCAAATGTTAAACAACAGAAGAGGCTCACCACGACAGCTTGAAATTGACACTCTATTTTATTCCACTGCAGTTAAAAAGTAAGAGCTTTCACGTTGCCAGAACGCTTTTTCAGACTTCAATGACTGCTCTACAAGAACAAAATATTTTATACAGTCACATGAACACACCTATCAATTAACCAATTATAAAATTAAAAACATAAATTCACTTAAAATCAAAAACTTATGTTTGCATGTATATATATATATATATATATATATATATATATATATATATATATATGTGTGTATATATATATATATATATATATATATATATATATATATATATATATATACACACACACACATATAAAATAAAATAAAATAAAAAAATGTAACACAGTCCCATAAAAATGAAGGGAAACCTTATTTTTCTGAGGGACCTTGGAATAGATCTTTGCATGTCGATAGAACTAAAGGTTTAGTAAGGGTGCCCCTTACCCACTCTGGTAATATCCGCAGTATTGAGAATGTTATAAAAAACAACTGGTCTATACTCACTACTGATCAAGAAGTTACTTCTATTGTGGGTAAAAAAACCTAGTTTCTGAAACAAAAACAAAAACAAAAAGAATTTAAAAAGATTGTTATGTTTTCCAAAAAATGCCTCGAACAATGGCTTAAACACTATAAATGGCACTTTCCCTTGTAAGAACTGTAATCGGTGTAAGTTTATTGATAGTTCCAGTGAATTTTTGCACCCTGACACAGAAAAACTTTTACATTTTCAAGTCCAAGTGGACTGTAATACTTCACATATAGTTTATTTAGCTATCTGTCAAGTTTCCATGACAGGATAAGAGAACACATATATAATATAAATAATTATATTTGCACCAATGTTTTGGCTAAACATATTGCTTTACATGATGCATCCCATAATTTTAAATTTCGTATGGGTGACATCAAAAATAAAGTGGAATCTGCTGAATTAAGATGGATCATTAGAATGAGGAGTAATAAGGTAAAGGGCTAAATGACAAGTTTTGTATTAAACCCGTTTTAAAGAACAGAACGTTTAGATGACAAAGATTTTGTATAGGATGTTTTTTGTGAGACATGATATTTTTTGTATATGATAAAATTTCTTATGCTAGTTATTATTATTTTTTAAGTAAACTTTATGCAGTTTTTAGGTAGTTATACTGTGTTATCAATATAATCGGTTGTCGAAATCATTGATTATGATCTTAATTGATTAATTAGATAAATGATTGCTACTATGCTACTACTGGTCATGAGTTCTTTTAAGAACAACATTTAAAGTGTTTTCAAAATGTCTGATGAAGTGGCATGGTAAGCCGTGAAAGCACTCACAAATAAACGTTTTTTATGCCTTTTACGTTGTTATTGTGCCCCGGTTTGCTCTACCAGTATTTCATAGCATTTGTCCTAATAACTACATTTGTGGTTTTGACTGGTGGTGCATTTGTTCCTCTGGTGGACTTTTATCTTTCTTTCTCAACAATTAAGTAAACTTATAAACAGATTGACTACTGCACTCATATATGTTAACACTCTGGCTGTTCTCTCAAAATGGCACTGCTGCCTGCATGTGCTCTCTATTTATATGCACATGGCCTCACTTTGAAATGCTTCTTAAACTTATAACACACACACTGTTCTACTGATACTAGTAAAGCTAGATAGATTTTTGGGTTATTGAACTCAGATCAACTTGCATATGCAGGACTAATGAGAGAGTTTAAGAAAGATATGCTGAGGTTGGAAATTAATTTTGTTAAATCCAAAAATTGCAGTTTATAATTGGGGCTAGAGCAGAAATAGCAGCGTGGAAAAATTATAAGTACAGCATAGAAGATATTAGATTTGAGAAGACAATACAGTAGAAAGATAAAAAATAACAAGGAATGGATGATTAAATAAAGATATTACAGAATAGCAGGAAGGGAAATATGTCTTAATACTAGATAATGCAACTAAATTGAGAAAATGTAGAACTTTTGCATGGAAATGTTTACACAAACATTTATACACTTCTGTGAGACTTGAAAAAATGTTCTGTCAGATGGGAGGCATATGTTGGCGATGTGATGGTTCAAAAAGAGGCTCCTGGGAGCATATATTCTGGGAATGTAAGGAGTTGCTGCATTACAAAAATGACTTTAACAGTATACTCAGTCTTATACCTGGGAAAGAATTCAGCCTTAGCACAGAATTGTTTTTTTGTTGAATTCATGTAAAATAATATGTAATAAACAAGTAAATCCATCGCTGTCTGTAGCATTGACAGTGGCTAAGAAAATGGAAAACCAAAGACAAGTCCTCAATAGGAGAGGTGAAAAGGATTACACGAATTATCAATGTGGAACTGAAAACTATTTAAGATTAGAAAGAGAACTTCATAAGAAAATGGGATGTATGGGATGTTGTACTGGAATCTGAGCTTGAAGAGGATGTCAGTAACAAATTACCTATGATCGATAGCTGTTTAATTACTCAAATACAAGAAATTTCCATTCAGTTGTTAAGACTTGTAGAGAGTAAATAAAATATTATGGTCACTTATTCATTTTTAATCTCAAATTGGATTGTAAATAGTTAATTTGTGTGTTTTACTGTATTTTGCTTAATGAGCAATCTTGAATAAAGCATGGGATTAAGACTAGAAAGAATAGCTAATGGTTATAGTTTTATTTGCTTAATAACAACAAGTACTTATGCACTTAGCCTGGCTGTATAAACAATCAGTGCCAAAATAACAAGTGCAGCATGTGTGGGCATTGAATAGAATATTAAAGTATATTACATGGAAATGTTATTAGCAAAGTATTTACATTGCTCAATAAATAAATAAGTAAACAAACAAGCATGGCTTGCAGCAAACATGGCTTGCAGTCATCAGCAAACATGGTTAGCCCATAGGACTGGGATTGCAGGAAAAGTATATGTAAAAATGAGGGGTCCCAGTACTGAGCCGTTTGATATACTGCTAGTTGTCTTCTTACTTTCTGAGGAGGTGCCTGCTATTTTGAATATGTGGGATCTTTCTTTTAGCCAGTTTGCTATGTATTTTAGCATGTAAGGACCTACAATTAGGTCTCTTAGCTATGGGGGATTGTGACAAATGTCTATATAGAGATGCTTCAGTCTGGGAGACCATTAAGCAGCCTAGACCAAATACAGTTTGTTCCAAACCACTGTCTAGTTAAGTGACTTTCTGAAGGTCACACAGGGGACAAATTAAGACTGAGAGTATCAAACCCTGTATCACACAAAATAGCTCATTAACAGCTCAAATTTTGATGTTTTGTTGTAGCCCTGGTTTAGTTTATTTTGGATGGAAGCTTGAAGGTTAAGCAGTACTGAGGAACCCTACAGTAAAGTGAGGAGTAGGAGTGTAGAGTCCAGGAGTTTCCTGGATGAGGCACTTAAGTAGTTTTTTGATCTGAATAGTGTCCCTAATTTTTGGTGTTTTTTTTATAACCTGTAGCACATGCAAGTCAAATTTCAGGTTATTATCAAGTATAATGTCTAGTATCTTTGTGTGGGGGATAACTTCTATAAGGCTGCTATCAGAAGCTGTAATTAAGAAATTTTGTTTGAGGCATGTAAGGGCTTTTGGGCAGAATAACAGCAGCATTTTTGGAATTGAGTAGAAGCTGGGAGTTGTTAAGCTAACTTTCACGTGATGAAAACAACTCTAGGGTAATGCATCGTAGAGTAATTTCATTACTGGAAGAAAAGAATAATGTGGAGTCATCAGCATATTGTATGAGGGATGCTTGACATTTGCTGGAATGTAGATTGTTAGTGAAAATGTTGAAAAGCAGAGGCCCCAGTATGAAACCTTGTGAAAAATGAAATTATGTACTCACCATAGTGTTCCATCTGTGTTGTCCATTTTCATTCTTCAACTGTTGAGATTGAATCCAACCCTTGGATCCAACTCGAAGACTTTTTCTAGATCATAGAACACTCAAGCTCCTCCCTTTACCCATAATGTTCTAGCCACCTTACATGCCTCAGATCTAGTCTGCTGCCCATAGACCTTTATAATAGTAAAGAAACATGAAGTAACAGAATCTGAGACTCAAACAAAGGAACAGAGGTTCTCTAATATCCTTCAATTTTCCAGGAGTAAAGAATGTAAGGGGGTAGGTGGGAGAGAAGTTGAGGATGAATAAAAATGGACAATACAGATAGAACATTATGCTGAGTACATAACCTCTTTATCTGATGGTGTCATTTTCATTCATTCCTCAACTGTTGGGACAGAGTCCTCAGCTACCTAAACCCCGGGTGGACTCTAAGGAAGGATATTCTTGAGCACAGCTGAGCCAAAAGCTGCTCTTCCCTTAAAGACCAGATCTAATTTGTAATGAGTAGTAAAGGTATAATGACTAGCCCAAGCTGCAGCTGCACAAATATCATCCAGTGAAGTTCTAGCCAAAAAGGCTGAAGAAGTTGCCATAGATCTAGTAGAAAGGACTGTAGGTGGTTTTAATAAAGGCAAGCCCACTTTTTGTAGGCAAAGGTAATATAATCAGTTAACCATTTGGCTAGGGTCACTCTGGAAACTGGTTTGCCTAATTTTGATTTAGAAAATAAACAAATAATTAGTTAGATTTTCTAATATCTTTGGTTCTGTGAAGATAAAAATGAAACTGTCCATGAACATCTAGCAGATGTAACATATATTCTCTTTTATTTGAAAACTTGGAAAGAAAACTGGTAGGTTGATAACCTGATTAGTATTGGATTCTGACACCACTTTTTATGAAGAAATGAAGAGTTAGTTCTAAAAGATACTCTGTCCCTGTGGAAAATTCAATAAGGAGGCTTAAAAGAATGACCTTGAAGTTCAGACACTCTTCTGGAAGAAGTGATAGCAACCAGAAAAATAATCTTCCAGGTATAAAAGATTAAAACAGATTTAGCTGATGGTTTGAAAAGAAGTTACATTAAGGCCTGAAGAACATTTAAATCCCAAGAAGGAGTAGGATACTTCAGAGGAGGTCGAAGTAAAAATATTCCTCATAAAAAGGCTTTGCCAAAGTTTAGAGGAAGCTAATCTTCAGTTATTTACTCCTATATGAAAATTATTAATGGCTGCTAATTGCACTCTGACAGTTGATGAGCTAGCCCCGTCATTGAAAATTTTAGCTAAAAAGTCAAGAACCTTAGAAACTAGTGCTGAACAAAAGGTCTAGATTATTTTTATGACCCCCCCCCAAAAAAAACAAACAAATCTTTTCCATTTACTTTTGTAAATTTTTCTAGTGAAAGCTTTGTAGGATGATAAAAGAACATGAAGGACAGGGGAAGACAGCCTGTGCTGTCTGCAATCAATGGAACTTGAGAAACCATGTGGTCAACATGAGGCTCAAAATGTCTGAATGTCTTATGTCTACTGGGTGGTGAGACAGTAGGTTTGGAGTTGGATCCAGAATCCTCGGTGGGTGTAGAAGATGAGGCCAAAGGAAAGGAAACCACATCTGATGATAACTGTGCTGTTCAATCAAGATGGTTTCTGGAGAAATTTCAGAATGAGGGGTATGGGGGGGAGGTGCCAGTCATGAAGCTGAGTGACTCTCCTGGACTCCCCCACTGGAGGGATCAGGGCAGACAACCTAGTGCACTTGTTGTTGATGGGAGATGTAAAGAGTTTGCAGCATGGGCTGGCCCCATACATGGAGAGGATCTGCCACCTTCATGTTGAGGGACCACCTGTGAGACATTAGAATAGACCTGCTTAATTTGTCTGCAATCACAATAGATTTCCCTGGAATGTGCATTGCTATCAGAAAGGGATTGGATGAGATCACCCATTGCCATATTTTCATAGCTTCTTGACAAAGAGGGTAAGATCTGGTTCCCCCTTGTTTGTTGATGTACCAGACTACTGACATATTGTCTGTCTGAATCACAAGAGTACCAGATGGAAGAGCTTCTGCAATGCTAGGAGGACAGCTCTAATCTCCAGGACACAGATATTAATGTTGGCCTCTTTGGGGGAACCATTACATTGGACTGCCCTTCCCAGAAAGTGCCTCTCCATCCAATCTGAGAGATGTCTGTGGTCACTGTGACCTTGGGCTGAAGGAAAGCTAAGGGGTGGCCTTCTTGTGTCTGATTGGAATAGATCAACCAAAGAAGATAAGTTTTGCAACCTTGCATTATTTTGACCTGACTGGATAATGGTTGCTTGAGAATAGACCACTGAATTGCAAAGTATCTGTTGAAGGATTCTCATATGGTACTTGCCAGTGGTACAAGAGTGATTGCCCCTGACATAGATCCCAGTGCTTGGAGTATCAGATGAGCTGAAGATGAATGGTTTGAATGATCTGTTTGACCTGTGACTGGATTGTTTGAATCCATTAAGATTTGTTTTAAATTGGATTTCCAGACAAGAGCAGAAATGGAGTCCTGAGCTTGGATTAGATGATGCCTGGTCGGAGCGGTTAGGAGCCAGACATCTAAATATGGAAACACCTGGAATCCCAGCAGTTTCAAATGAGCTGCAACAACTGCCATATACTTGGTAAACACCGTGGAAGCTGTGGTGAGACCAAAGGACAACACACTGAACTTGTAATGATTGGCTCCCAGCCAGAAGCATAGATATATGCTATATCACCTGTTAATTTTTGTGTGATAGTACGCATCCTGAAGATCTAACAAGCACATCCAGTCATCCTTCTGCAGAAATGGCAGAATGGACTGAACCATGACTATCTGGAATTTTGTATGCTAAACCAATAGATTTAGTTTGCTGAGATCCATAATTGTTCTCCAGTCCTCTGTCTTCTTTGGCACTAAAACAAATCTTGAATTAGTTCCGGGCTCTCTCTGGTCAGGGGGATCTCTTGGATGACTCTTTTTTTCTAGCAGTTTGTTTATTTCTAGTGCTGCTGATTCCCTCTAACTGGGTAGAACATCGAGAATCTTCTTTGCAACCAAGGGGGGTGGATGGGAAAATGGTATTAAATACCCTCTGGATATTATCCTCCATACCCATAAATCTTTTGTGATTTCTAACCAAGCTCTCTGCTGCAGGGATAGATGACCCCTGACTACCTCCAGAGTTGGACAGTTGGGCCTCTTATCAGGAGCACTGATAGGATCTGTCAGAGAAATAGTCCCCAAATCCTTGGTTATGAGGACCATCTCTGCCAAGGGGACGGCATCTTCCATTTGAGTTCCCCCCTCTGACCCTGGATGAACTGTCTACATATGAATCTTGGAAGGGACCCTGGGAATTCTTGAACCTCATTTTTTCTGAGCTTTGTTGGTTCCCAGAAAAGGAATGCTGAAGGGTAAAAAAAATGTACGCCCATAGCAGACAGGGTTTTATTTTTTTCCTGTTCACACCTTAAACAATACGCACCATAAAAAAAGCACCCTAAAGTACAGTTAACCAAGATTACTGGTGTCAGAGGTATGAGTAACTCCACTGCAGTCAAAACCAACTTAGAAATTGAATATACCCTCGTGGGTAGTCTTGAGACTGGTTGAGGCTGGTTGTCTCAGTGGAACAGGTGACTGAGGCTCTGAATACAGAAAAGAATGAGACTAGGAAGTCAGGGACAAGGAGCATAGAAAAGTCTGAACTCTGGGAAGAGAGAAGGCCCTCTTCATTACCTTGAAGGCAGAACACCTAGGAGAAAGAGAAATAAATGGATCCAAGAAAGCAGACTTATGGACCTTTGGTTTTCCCTCCCCACAGGCAAACTACTCAAGAAGGAGTCAGAGCTAAGCTATCTAGTGCAGAAGCTCTGAGGGGTAGTGATGGCTCTGACAACTTTGGAGTAGAATTCACCACCCCACAGCCAACACCAACGCTATGGTTCCAAAAGGTGTCTGGCTCCAAAGTACTCGGTACCAGACTGTTCAGAGACAACATCAGAGTGGAAGATGCTAACATCTTTGGATCCAATGTAGACAACTCCAGGGCTTTTGGATCCAGTAAATCTGAACCATAGGATGTATTGGAGAAGGCGCTAACAAAGGTGATGTAGTATTGACAAAGGTCTCCAGCCCTGATGGGGTTAGAGCTGGAAGAACACCCATCTGTAGCTGTGTCTGGAGAAACTTCCTCATCATTCTGTCCACATCTGCTTCAGTCAGACTCTTGGATGACCAAGTGGATGAGGCTATAGAGGAGGGTCTGGAGTGACATCATGGAGAATACAAAAAGGGTGATGAGAGTCAAGAGGTGATACTGAGATGAGTGAATCCTAGATGACTTCTTGGATATAGTTTTCAGATGTGAAGCAGTCATGTCCAATGTTTTTGCTTGCTTGGAAAGAGGCTCAGAGGTCAGAGCCAGGGTCAAAGCTGTAGTTGGATCAGGAGATCTCTTACATGAGTCTTTGGAGTGAGGATCTCCTTTTTTTACCTGAGCGTTTGGGGGTTTGAGCCGCCGAGACTGTTGAAGCAGGTTTAGAAGGCAGTAAATCTCTCAAAATCAGTTTATTCTTTTGGAAAACAAGTGTACAGGAATTAAATCCCTTTTTAAGTTTAAATTTTAAGAAAAGAAAGGAGATGAAAGGGAAACAAATACTAACAATGGTAATGGGGTAATGAGGACAGAATACCAACAATGGTACAAAAAATACTATAAAGAGTAAGTAAATTTTAAGAAAGGGTACTAAAATATAAGGAAGAAAATTTAAAGATAATTATTACGGTTAAAGGGAGGAATAAAGCTAGGATAATTAATATATTTTTAAAATACCTAAGATAACTCAGTCTCCAGTTTTGCAATTCTACATCCGAACGCAATGGTGGCAAACGAGATCTGAAGTATGTAAGATGGCTATGGCATTATGGGTAAAGGGAGAAGCTCAAGAGTTTCAGTGTTCTACGATCTGGAAAAAGTGGCCGAGTCAGATCTGAGGGTCAGATCCAAACCCAACAGTTGAGGAATGAAAGAAAATGACAACATCAGATCACCTTTTTCCATTTAATAGACTGGAGTCTATTGGAAAGGTAGCTGGAGAACCATTATACACAGAGTCGGCTAATGGTCAAATGAGGCCCTGGGCAGGATAATGGATCATGGCCCCTGCCACACACACAGCAGCTCCCTCTGGCAGCCCCTCCCACACACAGCAGCAGACCCCCCCCCCACAGACATTCCAGTGTGCCCTTACTAGGCAAACCACTATTTTTGTCTTTACTTCTACAATGATTAGAGATATTTGAATTTAATTTAAAACTTTTCTTTAAATTTTCATTGGACAAATGCTGATAGACATTTGCTAAACAAAACAATACAGTCTCACAATGAAAACAGACTTAGCATTAGCAACAAACTTCGCTGCCCTTGAAACTCACATTCATTGAAATGGCATTGAAACCTGCATTCAAAGGAAATGCATCTGGCCACTAGCAGATTAAGTCTACTTAGAGTTGTTTCAAAACCATAGGCCCCTTGCACACATTTTAGGACCATGCATACATGCATGTGTTCTTGATTCACTTGTTAGAATGTATTTTAAATTAGTCATCTTGAACATTTTTTACAGTAAGCAATGAAACAAAATGTATGAACCAATAATGACAAAATTGTCCATTTCAGAACATTTCTACCATTAAAATGCCACTCAAATTTCTGTCAAAGTCAGAGTCAAAATAAACTTTATTGTCATACAGACCAACACAGAGGAAAAAGTCTGTATCACTGCATGACATTTCTATACCCGGGCTCGAACCATAAAAATTACAGTTTACAGAAGGAAGATAGATAAAATTAATATTAATTTAAAAATACTAAAAATAGAAATCAAAATAAGATACTAAATATAAATACAGAAGAAAAAAAGTTTTTTACAGCAGAAACAAATACAACAGGAACAGACTTAGTAGAAATATAAGAATATATAACAAACAGTACTATAAATATATAAAGAGGCATGCATGTAAAGAAACG
The DNA here is from genome assembly GCF_019279795.1 of Protopterus annectens. Taxonomy (NCBI): domain Eukaryota; kingdom Metazoa; phylum Chordata; order Ceratodontiformes; family Protopteridae; genus Protopterus; species Protopterus annectens. The sequence goes on along the minus strand of NC_056726.1, from coordinate 1,772,560,689 downwards.
TACCCACTACCAATATATGCCATAAAATTACAGCTTACAGTTTTCATAGTGCAGATAAAGACATGTAAAGTGAGCAATGTAGAGAGTTATGTAAATAACAATGACATATTGCACATAAATAATGTTTTACCCATTTAGCGAGTTAAGCTATGGTTTAATTGTTCAGCAATCTGATAGCATATGGGAAGAAACTGCTATGGAATCTGGATGTCCTGCATCTAATGCTTCTGTAGTGCTTGCTTGTTGGCAGGAGTTTGAACAGTCCATAAGCCAGATGGTATATATCCCTCAAAAGTTTTTGGACTCTACCATACTATCTGTTTGAATATATGTCCTGTAGGGATCATAGGATCATAGGTGGTTGCTAGGCTATTGACCCTGTGGTCCTTATAAGCCTATCCAACAATTTAGCCTATGTTTAGACAAGTCGGCACCTGAAGCCCCTGTCCAACAAGGACATAGGTGGAATCCCAAGGGTGTATTTTCTGTTTCATATCCAGTTATCCAGGTTGCAGACATGGAGAGGGAGTCTATTCTACAGACGGGGGAGTCTTTGGGATGCAAATCTGCCCCATCAATAAGTCCCATTGATATCACAGACCAGGTTGAGGTTGCACATACTGGTTACTTGAGTGGAGCTTGACTTGTGGATATAGGTTTATAGGTTTATAGGGGTGTACTAGGCTAATGGCCCTGGAGCCTTTACAAACCTAGCCCATAGGATTACCCTGACATCGTGCTACCTGACCTTAGTTCCCAGTGCCTCTGTCGAGTAGATCCACTGGAGTGATCCCCAGGGTGAATTTTGTATTTCCCATCCACTCATCAAGGTTTCTCATGCAGCAGTCCCATCATGGCAGGGTCTGAGATTGCTTTGTATTCCAGACAGAGGTCAACTCTCAGGAGTCTGTATGAAACTGAGTAGAGGGACAGGGCTTTTATCCTTTCTGTGTAAGGTAGATGTTTGAGGCCCTGGATTCTCCTGGTGAGGAACCTCTGTGGTCTCACCAGCTACTGTATGTGCTTTGCGAGGTACATGCTGAAGAGGGCATTGTACTTAATAACTGGCCATATAAGAGAAGAATACAGGGATGTTATGACCTCTTTGTCCATGGGTGAGATACATTTTCTTATGAGGTAGATCATGTAAAAAGCTTTTCATACAATGGAGACAAGATGGTGGCCAAAAGTCAGATTGCTATCAACCTGGGTACCCAAGTCCCTCACTACTGATTGTGTACTTATTAATGTGATAATATGCAGGGACATCACTCACCCCAAAGGGGATGATGATGCATTTTTGGCATTCAGCTTGAGGCCATGTTTCTGGCACCAGTTATTTGTTTGGGTGAGACCCTCTTGAAGGACATCCACATCACTTAGGAAATTGATGACCACACCCAGCTTGCAGTCATCTGCAGACATGGTCAGCCATAGCCCACTGGTTTTGGCCTGCACTTCACAGAAGCATATCCTGAATAACAGAGGCACTAAGATCAATTCCTGGGGTATGCCGCTCATTACAGGTCTACTGCTTGAGGTGGCTTCCTCTATTTTTGATTAGGTGGGTTCTATTACTGAGCCAGTTAGCTACCCATCTGGTAACATACAGGTTGATTTGCAAACTGGGAGTACCAACCTATGAACCTATGAACCTATGATGCCTAGCTGTGAGAGTTTATCTATTATGCCTGAGTGCGGAATAGTGTCAAAGGCTTTGGCTAGGTCAAGATAGGAGTTGTGTACCATCTTCCCCTCATCCATGGCTTTGGTGACTGTCTCAAAGAAGTCGACCAGATTTAACAGACATGACCTCCCTTTGACAAAGCCAAACTATGTGGGGTCGAGTGTTTGGAGGCTGCCAATATCCCTGTTAATGTGGTCCATGATAATCCATTTCATGACCTTGCAGGTCAGACTAGTTAGGCTGATGGGTCTATAATTTCCTGGATTGGTGGACGCTCCACGTTTGTGTAAATGGATGACTGTGTTTGTCCTGCACTCAGCTGTGGCAAAGCCCTTACTCAGGATTTGGCTGAATAGGGTGCCTAATGGTGCTGCAAGTTCATGCCTGAATTTATGTAGGATGCAGCCTGGGATGTTATTGGGTCCCATGGAGGCTGGATTTTTTGCCTTTGAGAGGGCACTGATGACCTGTTCCCTAGAGATAAGGGGTGGGGGGAAGATACTGGGGTTGTTCTGATTTACTGATGGGGGAACAGAGGGGAGAAGTTTTTGATGAATCTGTCAGACAGTAAATTGGCTATATATACAACATTTGTGTATGTGGTGTCCATGACCACCAGTACTGAACACATCTGGGTGCTTCCTTTGAGACTGAGGAGGTCCACACAGCCTACCTAGACCTCACAAAGGCTATGGCTGACCAAGTTTGAAGACAACTGCAAACTGGGGGCCATAACTGACTCTCCAGCTGATACAGACATCCTCCAGAATGGTCTCACTGAGATGGATACCTGGTGTCAAAATCATGGCCTCAAGCTAAATGCCAAAAAGTGCATAGTCATCCCCTTTGGAAAAACAAAGCACCCACAAACTACCACATACGTGGTAGTCCCCTAAATACAGAAAATGTAATAAGGGATCTGGGGACCCAAGTAGATAGTAATTTCACCTTTGATAATTATATTGCCAAGGTGGTTAGAAAATCCTTCTATGTGGCCCATCTAATCACAAAAGGGTTCGCATCTAGAACAAAAGAGGTTATTGTGCCCCTCTACTCATCACTCATCAGACCCATCATAGAGTACAAGGCCCCATTTGGGTTGTACCTTACAAGACACCTGCAACAGCTGGAAAGACCACAGAAGTACCTAACCAAGAGGATTACTGGCTTCAAATATATGCCCTATGCAGCCCGACATAAGAAACTACAGCTGTACTCGGTTGCATACCGCTTACTCAGAGGTGATCTCTACCTGACATACAAGGTGATGTCCAACCCAGAATTGATGGACATGCTTCACCTAAAAAAAAAACAAATCCCAAGAACCACACACTCTAGGGAACTAAACCTCACCACAACGATAAATAGGATGTGCTGGAGGGATATATTCCTGTCCCAGAGACTCCCCATGCTTTGGAACAGGATTCCAATCTACATTAGGCAGAGCCCCTCATTAACACTCTTCAAGAGAAACCTTGACGAGTGGATGGGAAACAGAAAATTTACCCCGAGGATGACTGCAGTGGTTCTGCTGGACAGAGGCACTGGGAACTAATGGCTCTGCTGGACCGAGGCACAGGGAACTAATCTAAGGGGGCAGCAAAAGCCAACACATTCTGGCTAGGCTTATAGATGCCCTCGGGTAGATAGCCTAGTACTTGACCTATTGTTCCTATACCTAATGTAATATATAAATCTCTGATTCAGTTACTCGGGTCAATTCTTGCAATTGCCAGAAAAGTTGTTAGTTTGAACTGGAAAAGTAAACAAGATTTGATGTTTAAAGATTTTATTAATTTAGTAAAAGTTGTTTATAAAAAAAAACTGCAAACCATTTTTTTAGAACTCATAACATTACTCATAAAAAAAATAGCATGGCAATAATTGGAAAACCTTTTGAACAAATACTGATAAGTTCTCATGGATAAAATGATTGTTTATCATGGATGAATGTAAATATTGTAAATAGTTTTGTTATTGTTTTATTGTACTTGTTATATGTACATTTATGTATGTTTTAATGAAAACAAAATAAAAATGTTTTTGAAAAAAAAAAGAATGACACCAACCACTTATCCAAGTGCTGAAACCAATTATTTTTCCTTTGTATTTAGACATCATACATAGCAAAGGTAGGATTCTACTCAGGATCAGGGTCTTACCTGTTTGTTACTGATGCATAGTGAGATGCAGCATGCTTCTTTGCAAGTCCCTCAAGGCTGAATGCCTCAAGTTATTTTACTTTTTTATTCACATCTACAAGGGATGCCATAAAGTTGTAGTTATATTTGCCTGGTATGTGCTGTAAACCCCTTGCATCATCACAGATCCTAACAGTGGAGAGACAATTAACTATAAACCTGTCCTTGTCCATGGAACCATACAGAACTTTAAATTAAGAAGTCTTTGGATTTAAAGATTATGAAATCTTTGCAAATTTTCTTTTAAAGAGAAAAGGACTACCATTTTATGAAACAGAAGTGGTACATCTAAAGCTATAGAATACAGTTTCATTGAGAAATAAAAGTGCTGTATCTAAAGTTACGTATTCATGTACTGATACCAGTGGAATATTCACAATGTATTGGATACCAAAATTTGGAGCTGAATTTACCAAATACATTTAATTATATTATCTAATAATCTTAACGGTATCCTGTTTTTTTTTTTGGGGGGGGGGACTTTAATTGATTAATTGTATTTTACATGTTCAGGTAAGCTGCATCAACTGCCTGCACTCATGTTTGAGTTTGGGTATGAGCATGAGGGCATCCTATATGAACTACAAGCTGCTTGAGAACCTGCTTTTAAGACAGTCATTTTTGAGCACTTGGGACTCTAGCACTTGTAGTAGAACCAGTCATATTGCGCACCTCTGCACATAACTGCACATAGTAGTAGCACATGACATAGCATAGGCAAAAAATCAATCAATCAATCAATAAATAAATATATAAATAAATAAATAAGCGGTTAGTTGAAATGTTATTAAGCAGCTTCCCTTTTTTCTTAGATTTCCTTTATTGATATCTTTTTCTAATTTTTGGAATGCAAAATTTCACAGAAAAAACACAATAATGACTTCACTGTACAAAACGAAAGAAAAAAGTTCTAGTAAGAATATTATCAAACCACTAGCAGGGTGCATTTTAAAAATACACCAAACCTGACTCACAACAAAATCTGGCATGTTTCTTTTGCCCATAGAAGTAAAATTCATAATACTGGCAAAGGCTAAAGGAATGTATGGCAAACACACGCAATAGAATCATCATCATCTTTCAGCTGTTTCCGTTAGGAGTCGCCACAGTGGACCACCTGTTTCCATTTCTTCCTGTCCTCTGCATCTTGCTCTGTCACACCAACCACCTGCATGTCCTCTCTCACCACCTCCATAAACCTTATCTTAGGCCTTCCTCTTTTCCTGTTACCTGGTAGCTTCATCCTTAGCATCTTTTTCCCCAATATACTCAGCATCCTTCCTCAGCACATGTTCAAACCAACATAATCTTGCCTCTCTGGCTTTGTCTCCAAGCCTTCCAACCTGGGCTGACCCTCTAATATACTTATTCCTAATCCTGTCCACCCTCATCACACCCAGTGCAAATCTTAACATCTTTAACTCTGCCACATCCAGCTCAAATTCCTGCCTTTTTGTCAATGCCACTGTCTCCAACCCGTATAACATAGCTGGTCTCACTACCCTCTTGTAGACATTCCCTTTCACTCTTACATGTACTCGCCTGTCACAAATCACTCCTGACTCTCTTCTCCACCCACTCCATCCTGCCTGTACTCTCTTCTTCACCTCTCTTCCACACTCACCATTGCTCTGAACTATTGACCCCAAGTATTTAAACTCATCCACCTTCGCCAACTCTACTCCTTGCATCCTCACCATTCCTCTATCCTCCCTCTCATTCACACACATATATTCTGTCTTAGTCCTGCTGACCTTCATTCCTCCTCTCTCTAGAGCATATCTCCATTTCTCCAGGGTCTCCTCCACCTGTTCTCTCACTACAGATCACAATGTCATCTGCAAACATCATAGTTCATGGGGACTCCTGTCTGATCTCGTCTGTCAACCTGTCCATCACCATTGCAAATAAGAAAGGGCTCAGAGCTGATCCTTGATGTAACCCCACCTCCACCTTAAACGCATCCATCACTCCCACCACAGACCTCAACGCTGTCACACTACCCTCGTACATATCCTGTACCACTCTTACATACTTCTCTGACACTCCTGACTTCCTCATACAATACCACAACTCCTCTCTAGGCACCCTGTCATATGCTTTCTCTAAGTCTACAAAAACACAATGCAACTCCTTCTGACATTCTCTGTACTTCTCCATCAACACTCTCAGAGCAAACATTGCATATGTAGTGCTCTTTCCCGGCACTAAACCATACTGCTGTTCACTAATCATCACATCCCTTCTTAACCTAGCTTCCACTACTCTTTCCCATAACTTCATGCTGTGACTGATCATTTTAATCCCTCTGTAGTTACTACAGCTCTGCACATCACCCTTATTCTTAAAAATCGGTGCCAAAACACCTTTTCTCCATTCCTCAGGCATCCTCTCACTTTCTAAGATTTCATTAAACAATCTGGTTAAAAACTCCACTGCCATTTCACCTAAACACCTCCATGCTTCCACAGCTATGTCATCTGGGCCAACAGCCTTTCCATTCTTCATTGTCTTCAGAGCTATCCTTACTTCCTCCTTGCTAATCCATTGTACTTCATGATTCACTATCCCTACATCATCCAACCTTCTCTCCCTCTCATTCTCTTCATTCATCAACCCCTCAAAGTACTCTTTCCATCTCAACACACTCTCCTCACTTGTGAGTATGTTTCCCTCATTATCCTTTATCACCTTTACCTGCTGCACATCTTTCCTAGCTCGGTCCTTCTGTCTAGCCTATCAGTACAGGTCCTTTTCTCCCTCCTTAGTGTCCAACCTTTCATACAACTCTTCATACGCCTTATCCTTAGCCTTAACCACCTCTCTCTCAAACACACGCAATAGAATACCAAATGAAAGTGTGCCTTAAATAAAACCATGACATGTAATTACCATTCTAAACCCAGAAATTACCTAGCACATTACCAAAATTCTCATATGTGTATGTTTATTACAGACAAGAAGTATGAAATGTGGAACCTAAAAACAAAAGTAGATGATATAACAGCATCCATTAAGCAGTTTTCCATGAGAAAGTATTCCAGTGTAGTAATACCATTCAGAAAACAAGTATAAAAATAGTCCTGATGTAAGGACTAATCCTGGTATACAAAGCAACTAAATATGCAAAAGACAACAGGTATCAGAAATGACCATCAGTACTTGGTGACTGCTATGCAAGCATGACTTGAAAACAGAAGTCAGGAAGGTAATGTGTGAATCACTGACATCCCAGAGAATATTAGTCTTTATGTCAGTATGGTAAAAGAGGGGACAAAACATCCTCCAAAATTTGAATTCAGAATAGAATGAATTCATAGCGTTAAAAGGAAGAAAATGGAGGCAGAAAACCCAAGCCACTTGTTCATGACTATCATTTATTTTTTTACATGAACCTGGATTATCCAATGTAGCATGAAAATATAGGTATTCAGTGTAAAAACAAAGTTATGTTAAACTTGTGGAGGACTGCCCTGCAGCTTTGTACCAATGCCAGGAAGGAGCATAGTCCTTGAAAGTTAAGCTAAGTGAAGTACGTCTTCCAGCCACTATAACTTATTCAGTCCAGTCACACTTATGGCATTGGCATGGGAAAAGATAAAGAGATATACAGACATAGCAGAAGTCCAGGAGTTTTATAAGAAGAAGAAAGAATAAAAAAGCAAAAATTCATGGAAAAGACTGGAACACAGTATAAAATATAAAGAAACAGATTGGGAAGCAAATAAGCAACTAAATCCATAAAACCAGAGGAGATATCATCTGCACAGTCAATGAAGAAGAAGGCCAGGTAATAAGGAAGAACCACAGGTAATATAATAAGACCTTTTCCAGAAAAGCTGCAGCAATCTCCAAACGTGGCAGAAGACAAAAATATCAGACACAGATTTCAAAGAAGGAGTGGCTCAAAGAAATGAAAAGTACAAAATGTTGAAAATAACCAAAAACTATTAGAATCATATACAGCATAATAGAACAGGCCCTTTCCCAACAATAACAATAACTTTAATTGCAACACTATTAAATGGGAATCCTATACAACATCAAATGTATAGGCTCAGAGATTCCTTGATTTTATAAACACAAACTCCCTGAACCAGATAGTCAATATACCAATCAGGGGTGCAGCCATACTAGATGTGGTCTTCCAATAATATGGGAAAGTCCTGCATACCCCCTACTGTAATGTTTTCCCTTGTAAGGTCAGACCACAAAATGGCCTTCCTTTGAGCTAAAAATAAAACCTGGACCCCCAGCTAAACCTGGAATATTCGGGAACTACTCTAAGGCTAACCGGCTATTAAGGGATAATCTGGCAAAATCTGAAGCCCCCATAAACCCTGAGAACACTGCTGCCTATGCAGAACTGTTCATAGAAACCATGTACAAGCATGTTAATAGCACAGAGGCAGCTGTACCTACCAGGAAGAAGTACAGAACTAACTCAAAAAACAAGCCACCCTGGTGGAATCACAAAATCAATAGGCTGAAAAACAGAAGGAAAAAAATCATGGCAAAAATTAGGAGGTGCAGCACCCAGCAGGAAAAAAAGCACTCTCATCAAACTAAACAAACATCTCAAGAGGATAAATCAAGTCTACCAATACCAAATGTTAAGTACATTTGGCCTTCCAGGCCAAGGACAACCACAATACATTTTTTAGCTATGTCCACAACCTCAAAGGAAATATACAGTTGTGTGCAGAGCTCATTGTAAATGGAGCCACTTATACTGAGCCAGAAGATATAGATAACCTACTGGCCAATAAATTCAGCTCCAACTTTAGCCCTCTCTCCCCCTCAACCTTCCCTCAGGAAATACCATCAAATATAACTCCCCTTGCTATCAGTAGGGAGCAGATCCTTAATGCTGTCTCTAAGGCCAAGAATGCTGCATGAATAAGCCCAGACAATATCCCAGGATGCCTTCTAAATAGCATGAAACATGACCTATCAGGGCCTCTAGAATTGCTATTGACCTATAGCCTCCAAACAAGCTTCATGCCTTATGAATGGAGAACAGTAACAGTCATCCCTCTGCACAAAGGTGGGCCATCTACAGACTCTGGAAACTACAGACCCATAAGTCTCACTAGTCTTATATGTAAAGCCATGGAAAGAATTATCATGGAAATGATCAATAGTGATATAGTAAACCTCCAGACACTGGACCCAACCCAGTTTGGTTTCATCAAGGCCAGATCATCCCTACTCAACCTGGTGGACTTCTTTGAGGAGGTCACCAAAGCAATGGATGAGGGCAAAATGGTTCACACTGTCTACCTTTGACCTGGCCAAGGCATTTGACACAATACACCACTTGGGCATTGTTGGAAACCTCAAGAGGTTAGGTACAAACTTGTACATCACCCGCTGAATAGCCAACTGGTTCACAGACAGGACCCAGGAAGTTAGAATTAGGGAGTCACCCTCTACAAAGAGGCCAGTCACAAGTGGTGTCCCTCAGGGATCAGTCCTTGGACATCTCCTTTTTGGCATTTACATCTCCGAAGTCAAGGCTAATGTCAGTGGTCTCTAGCTGACTAAAGCTGCAGATGATTGCAAATTATGAGCTGTCACTGAATCCCACACTGACATAAATGTTCTCCAGGAGGGGCTGACACAGACAAACAACTGGTGTCAGAGCCATAGGCTAAAACTAAATGTCAAGAAATGCATAATAGTATCCTTCAGGAAGTCATCCACCCCTCATATTATACTGATAACAACACATCCCTTAGAGTTGACCCAGTAGTCAGGGACTTAGGGACACACATAGATAGTAATCTAGCCTCTGACCATCACATGTCTACAGTAATGAGGAAATCATTTTATGTTGCGCAACTTATAAGTCCAAGGAAGTTATTATTCCACTGTATTCGGCATTCAGACTTATCATTGAGTACAATGCCCCATTTGGTATGCACCTAACCAGGCATATCCAACAATTGAAACATCCACAGAGGGTCCTCACTAAAAGAATACAGGGCTTAAGTAAAATGTCCTATGCAGATCACCTCAAGGCTCTATCCCTGTATTCTGTATCTTGCATGCTTTTGAGGGGAGCTCTATGTCTGACATGCAGGGCATTGTCAGACCACACTGTTATAGACCTCCTGCATATCTGCAAAACAAACAGCACCATAATTACCAATTCTAAAGACTTAAACCTTGCCTGTGATATAAGTAGGACCTGCTGGAGGGACAGGTATGTATCCCAGAGATTAGCCATTTCTGGAACAGGCTCTCTATCCATGCGAAGCAGAGTTCCTCCCTAACCCATTCAAGTGCAACCTGGACAATTGGATGGGGAACAGGAAATTTATCCCTGGTTTGGCACCTATGTCTTTAATGGACACAGGCAACTGGTAAATGGTTCATCTTCCAGGCCCTAGCTTGTAAATGTTTCATCTCAGAAGCCCCAGCTTACACTTATCATGGGTATCAGAACTTGTCAGAGATTTGGGATGCATGGCTAGGCTTAAAAAGACTCTTATGATCATTAGCCTTGTAAACACCTATGAACCTATGAATGAAATGGATATGTTATTGTACATAGATTCATACATTGTTAGTTAATGACCCAGGGGACCTTTCTAAGTCTAGCCAAGTTTTCTTGAAAGAATAATGACATCCTGTATTCAAATACAACATTGACGGCCAGGCATTTCTAAGCTAACTCTTTCCATAAGATCCAGTGTAAATTTCCTATTCCCCATCTACTAGTCTAGGTTGCACTTAAATTGGGTAATAGATGAAATCGGCTTCACAAAGGTAGGAAGCCTGCTCCATAAGAGTGGCAGTCTCCTGGATTCATATCTGTCTCTCCAGCATGTTCTGTTTAAGTCACAGACAAAATTCAAGTCAAAACACCTTATATTTCTAGTACTGTTTGACTTGAATATGTGAAAGATTCATAAGTGTTGGGTTTGCAGATGCCTTGTAAGCCAGGCAAAGTTCATCCCTCAACAATCTATAGGAGACGTTTATAGAGGGAAAGGGCATTAAGGTGCTCTGGTTTGTTATCCCTTGTATTCTTTTTGTAAGGAACCTCTGAGGTTGCTCTGCTCTAGTTGCTACATATGCCTGGTCAAGTAAATACCGAAGGGAGCAATGTACTCTATGATTGGTCTAATAAGGACAGAGTACAGTGGGATAATGACCTCTTTGGACCTAGATGCCATGCCATTACTTATAAGTTGCGCAATGTAAAAGGAACCCGTCATCACTGTGGCAAGTGGTAGTCGAAGGTAAGGCTACTGTCTACATGCGTACCCAGATACCTGAGCATTGAGTCGACTCTTAGGAGCATATTATCAACATGGTAATTAGCCTGGATGATTGACTTCCCAAAGGGAACAGTTATGCATTTTGTAGTACTGATTTTATGACCATGGCTTTGTCACCATTTGTTAGCCAGAGATATGTCTTCTTGAATAATGCTAGTTTCTGCAGGGAAGTTGATGATAACCCCACCATTAACTGGGTAAACTACTCATGTACCCACTCTTTTGCTCAACATTTTCTTGAATTCATAAATTCCAATGCTTTGGATCAACTTATCCCCACCCCCACCAGGGACAGCAATATCCTAGACCTGGTCATTACCAACATGGGAGACAGGTGATCCACACCAGAGGTCAATTCCTCATTGGTCAGATCCGATCACAAGCTAATCACCCTAGACATCCACATCCCGCCCCCACCCCCCACTAGAGAAACCACCGTAAAAATGTTCTCCAAAGCCAACTTCATGCTTCTTAAGACAAAAATGGCAAACTTCACGACACCCATGCAGACGGACAACAGAGGTATGACTGCTAAATCCTACACAAATGCACTTTATATGCACTTACACAAGTGCATGGATTGTGCTATCTCTAACAAAACCAAGATGCTATCCTCCAAGAAAAGGAAGCCAATCTGGTGGTCCCCTGCCATAAACACCTCTACAACAGAAGAAAGAAACTGCTGCAAAAAAGAGTAAATTCCCATGATTGGAGGAACTCCCTGGTCAGCCTCAGTAAGAAGTTGAGATCCCTCATAAAGTCCTCCAAAGCTAGTTATGAAAACAAAATCACCACTGCTTCTAAAAACAACTCCAAAGCATTCTATAGCTATGTCAAGAATCTCAATGGCAACACTCAGATCTGCTCTGTGTTACAGCACAATGGCACTAAATATACAGAACCAACTGACATTGCCAACATTCTGGCAGATAGGTTCAGTGGTAACTTTACCCCCCTCTCACCCACTAAAGGGCCCATCTCTATACCAGAAGAATGCAAAGTTCCTGTAATTATGGCTGCACAGGTAAAAACCACACTCTCCAAAGCCAAGAACACAGCATCCATGGGACCTGACTACATCCCAGACTGCGTTCTAAATGAACTACAGAATGAACTGTCACCCCAACTAAGTACCATGTTCAATCATAGCCTCACCTCAGGCTTTGTGCCCACTGAATGGCACACAGCAATGATTATCCCACTCCACAAAGGGGGATCCACGGTGGACCCTGGGAATTACTTCCCCATTAGCCGGACGAGCCTGGTATGCAAAGCCATGGAACGTATCATCATGGAACTTATAAACAAAGACATCGGTAATCTCCAATCTCTGGACCCCACCCACTTCGGGTTTCTAAAAGGCAGATCATGTCTCCTAAACCTGATAGACTTCTTTAAAGCAGTCACCAAAGCTGTAGATGAGGGTAAGGTAGTTCACACAGCCTATCTAGATCTCACCAAGGCTTTCAACACCATCCCCCACTCTGTAATTATTGATAAACTCACTAAACTAGGTATAAATCCCTATGTCACAAGATGGGTTGCCAACTGGCTCACTGATAGAAACCACACTGTGAAAGTAGCAGAATCCAAATTCGACTTTAGACCAGACACAAGTGGAGTACCACAGGGTTCACTCCTGGCTCCTCTCCTGTTTGCATCTACTTCTCTGAACTACAGGCTAACACAGAAGGTCTTTGGCTAATGAAAATCGCAGATGACTGCAAACTAGGATCCATAATTGAAACTCCTAATGATGTGGACATCCTACAAAAGGGCCTCACTGAGATAGATGCCTGGTGTCAAAGCCATTGCCTCAAGCTCACTGCCAAAAAGTGCATTGTTGTCCCTTTTGTTAAAAACTCTGTACCCATGAACTACCACATAGGCGGTAGTCTACTTACCACTGAAAATGTGATAAGAGAACTTGGGACACAGGTGGACAGTAGTCTCTCCTTTGATAATCACATTGCCACAGTAGTCAGGAAATCCTTCTACGTGGCACACCTCATCACAAAATGTTTCTCATCCAGGAAAAAAGAGATAATTGTTCCCTTCTACTCATCAATCTTTAGACCCATTATAGAGTACAATGCCCCTTTTGGTATGTACCTCACAAGACATCTACAACAACTGGAAAGGCTGCAGAAATACCTCACAAAGAGGATTACAGGCCTCAAACAAATGCCCTACACAGACCGTCTCAAAAAACTCCAGCTTTACTCTGCCACATATCGCCTACTCAGAGGCGACCTCTGCCTAACATACAAAGCTATGTTAAACCCAGAGCTGTTGGACATGCTCCACTTAAAGAAATCCCAATCGCTCCAAGCTACACGCTCTAGGGCCCTAAACCTTATCACCACAATAAACAGAACATGCTGGAGGGATAGATTCCTGCCCCAGAGACTTCCCATACTTTGGAACAAACTACCTATCTATATCAAACAAAGCTCCTCATTAGCACTCTTCAAGAAAAATCTTGATGATTGGATGGGAAATAGGAAAGTCACCCCAGGCATCACTTCTGTGGCTCTCCTCGACAGGGGCACAGGAAAATAAGTTTCTTGGGTGGCAAAAGCCGGGATAACGTTTTGGCTAGGCTTATATAGACCCTAGGGCCAATAGCCTAGTACCTACCTATGAACCTATGAACCCCCAGCTCTCAATCATCTGCATACTTAATCAATCAAAAAATTTCAGTGTTTGTTTCCACTTCACGGAGATAGTTGCCAAAAAGGAGCCTTAGAGGACTCAGCTAGTGACTGGCTTCTTGGTAGAAGTGTCCTCAGCTATTTTGATCTCCTGAGTCCTATCAGTGAGCCAGTTAGCCATCCAGTGGGTGATAAGAGGGTTTAGACCTAATTTACTGAGCTTGTCTATAATGCTTGAATGGTCTATTGTATGAAAAGCTTTGGCCAGGTTGAAGTAAGCTGTGTGCACAATCCTGCCCTCATCCATTGCTTTGGTGACCCTGTTAAAAAAGTCCACCAAATTTAATAGGCATGCCCTTCCTTTAACAAAGTCAAACTGTGATGAATCCTGCATTTGCAAGTTACCTATGTCTTTGTTTATCATGTCCATGATGATTCTTTTCATGGTCTTACATGAGTCTGGTCAGACTTATGGGCCTGTAGTTACCCAGATTACTGGTTGAACCTCCTTTGTGCAGGGAAATGACTGTAGCCATCTTTCATTTCTTGGGTGCAAAGCTTGACTGTAGGCTCTAGTTGAAAAGTGATTAAAGTGAACCAGACAGGTCATGTTTCATGCTATTTAGTAAGAATCCTGGAATGTTAATGGCCTATTGATGCAGATTTTTGGCCATGGAGAGTGCATTGATGACCTGTTTCTAGTAATGGTTGTTAGGATTGTGGTGTATGACACTTCCTTTGGACTTTTGGGAGGGGGGTCCTGCTCAGTGTTGTGATGCCATTTACAATAAGTTCTACACATTGCTGTGTATTTCCCCAGAGGTTGTGGACATAGCTGTAGAAAACATTGTGGTTGCCCTTTGCCTGAGAAGGTATTTTTTCTTCAAATTTCACCTTTGAAGTCTTAATTAACCATCTTAGCTTCCTGTTTAGATTGGTCAGGGGTTAATATATTGGGCATTGCTCCTTCTATGGTTGGCCAAGATTTTTTTCTTTTGTTGTATAACTGATTGATATTGTGATTCCACCAGCTGTGGCTTGTCTTTTGAGTTTGTCTTATTCTTAATACGAGTGGGCACAGCTCTCTCTGTACAGCTATCAATATGGCTGTACAGGGATTTTGTAAATAGTTCATGGTTTGCTATGTTATTTACTGGGTTTAGCCAAGGTGTCATTTAGCAGAGACAGGTTTACTATGGAACAGTTCATAAAGGTTTTTTGTTTTGTTGGATACCCAGCTTTAATTTTTATTTCAAGCAATACTGCCTTATGATCATATCTGATGAGTGAGGACATTAAATTGGGTTAGGAATATCACTCCACCATGTTTGAGAGTACAAGGTCAAGGATGTTTGTACCCCTGGTAGAAGAATGAATCAACTGTTTCGGGATGTTGGTATCAATAAAGTTTAGGAATTGCTGAGCTTGTGCGTTAAAAGTGGTGTAGGATTCCCAGTCTATAGAGCTGTAGTTGTGATCCCCTATGAAAATAATTTTGGTTTGAATTGTGATGGATTCTAGTACATTGAGATAGGTAATATGGGTTTCCTGGAACATGGAGAGGGACTTATAAGTTGCAAGGATATGGTATGAGACCCCGTTTATGGTGAGTTGCATGTGTATGAGTTGCAGTGGATCATACACTTTAACTAGGCCAGATGTGAGGTTGTTTTGAATATAGACTGAGAATCCTCCACCTTCTCTACTAGCCTTCATCACCAATTATCAAATCCAACTCCTTCAAATATTTACAACTTCAACCAATAAAGGATATCAACATCTATCCAGCCTGTCTTTCTCCATAACACTCTATCTCTACAAGCAAACCATATCTGATTTATTAATTTTTAAATGTCTCAAAACTAAGTATAAAAATTTATAAACAAATACCAAATCAAGACCAAAATGTAACTGGCCACAATCTTCCCTCCGTAAAATATCAATTCAAAAAATTAGCAGAGATAGTCACTCCATCCCAGGTCCCACTGTTCCTAAAACCATCACTTCCATCCCCAAAATAAACCCATCACCTAATACTTCTCAACAAAAAACAGAATCCAAACTCAGATTACTAAATATGAACCTAAGTAGTATGTGCAATGAAATCCATGACATACATGCCTACCTTGCCACGTACACTCCTGATGCAATCATAGCTACTGAAACCTGGTTAACAAAAAAATAAATAATTAGATCACCCCCCCCCGATACAATATACTCAAGCATGACGGACAAAACAAGCCTGAAGGTGGTATAGCAATCATCTATAAAAAAAATCCCTAACCATCACCTTACTTCCACTGAAAATACCCAAATTTAACAATGTGTAACTTCTAATAACACTCCTAAAAATCAGCAATAGGAAAACGATATGCTTAACAGCAATTTATATACCTCCAGGTAATAACATTGATACTGCTGAAAGCATCCTGTATTGGATATCCCAAGAAATTAACCATGAAACTTTAATACTTGGAGACTTAAATATAAACTGGTAACTCATAAATTCTTCTACCCCCACTGAATCCATAAATTTATACGTCAGACAATTAATAACCACACCTACTAGAATCAACAAAACTTCAGGGAGACACTCATTATTAGATTGGATTCTTATAAACAAACCAGAAAAACTGACAAAAGTAGGCTTCCTCTCAGATAGCATAAGTGACCACATACCAACATATGCCATAGGAACTCACCATAACCTAGATAAAGATATTATCTATAATCAAATATGAAATACAACCAATTTCAGTAAAAATATTTACAATGAAACATTAAATATAACTGGAATGTACTTAGAACAATGTGACTAGATACTGCTGAAGAAAACTTTAATAACATATTTTTACAGACCTTATATAATCTAGCACCAGTATGTAAAAAAATAGTAAAGTCCAACCTCGC
Organism: Protopterus annectens; assembly: GCF_019279795.1. Classification (NCBI taxonomy): domain Eukaryota; kingdom Metazoa; phylum Chordata; order Ceratodontiformes; family Protopteridae; genus Protopterus; species Protopterus annectens. The sequence goes on along the minus strand of NC_056726.1, from coordinate 1,772,543,948 downwards.
ACCATGGCTGACAAAGGAAATAAAATCATGGTAAAAAGGGATAAAGACTGGAAAAATATGTATAAAAATAGAACTCAGAATGCCTTCCAACAATTTAGACATCTTAGAAACCTTGCAAAACTCCATGTCAAACAGGATAATTAAGCATACTATACAAATGTACAAGACAAACATAAAAACACCCAAAACGTTTTTGGTCATCACTAAATAAACTACTCTGCCCTGGCAAGATTTTATTTTATTTATTTATTTATTTAACATTTGTTTACTGGGAAAGTCTGACTTGGAACGAAGACAGTTTTCAGCGGAGGTCCAGGGAGAAATGCTCCAGATGCTTGTCTTTGTATCACCACTCCCTCTACAAAAACAGACAATATGATAGACTCTATCCCCACCCAATTTAATTCTAGTTTGTACAATCAATATTATCTCTCTTAGATGCTAATACATCTGCCCCCTCTCTCTACCCCTGTCCAATCAAAACCACCCACAGCTTTCCAATTTTTGTCCAGTGCCTACCTCACTCATAAGGAAATTACTCATTAAGCTCAAAACTACTTCCACAGCTGTAGACCAACTACCATCGGACTACTAAAAATGACCACAAAAGTCATAGCCTTCCCTGTGTCCATAGTAAATAATAGATCCATAAAAGAAAGGCATGTTCCCAGTCACTGTAGAAAAAAATTCTACATCATACCACTACACAAAGACATATACAGAGTTTAATAACTACAGACCAATAGCGAGTCTCTCCCCCCTCTATAAAATATTAGAGAAAATGCATCCATATGCGGCTGATGCAATGCCTAACCTCCAATAACCTGCTCTCAGAATGTAACATGGCTTTAGGCCCCAGCACAGCACGACTACTGCACTATTACATTTTTGCAATATAATAAACCAACATAGAAACAATGATCTGCTTGTGTCTACCAAGTTCTTTACTGTATCACACCAGCAACTGCTCATTCAACTCAATAGGACTTTCACAATACTCCTTGTATTAAATGACAACAAACTTACTTATGTTTTCAACCAATTACTACAGGTGTCCCTCAGACCTCTATCCTGGGTCCTCTCCTATTTAATATATTTAGTAATGATCTCCACGTCTGCATTCACCATGCAAGTTTTAGTTCAGTATGCAGACAACTCAATATTAACATGTCGGCCTCAACAATAAATAAACTCCAAGACATTACCAAAAAAACTTTCTTCTCTACAGAAACCTGGCTCAAAGAATCAAACCTCCTACTTTAATCCAAGAAAACTAAGTTATTGCTTTTTACCTCAAAAAGTTGCCAAATCAAAAGAAATATTTTACCATAAAGTCAGCAAATAATACTGTCATTGAAACTGTAACTCACAGTAAACTTTTCTAGGCGTTATAACAGATGCCAATCTCAAATATGACCTGCATATACTGCACACCAGAAACTAGGCTCCCTTTGTAGGATCAATGGAGTCCTTACAGATACTGCAAGAAAACTCTAGCCATCACCTTCTTACTGACAACTCTCTTATATGCCATCCCTGTCCTAAGAAACTCAAACAATACTCCTGCTACAATAAAATAGCTAAATTTGCCAACAATCTCCCTCATAGGACCCACCAACACCATAGTATAAAGCAATTAAACTGGCTTGAACTATAGAACTACCTAACAGATTCAGAACTAACTACAGCACACAAATTCATTCATCATCCAAAGAATTCCCCTGCACTACAAAGCATATACCTGTCCTTCTGTCCAGCAAGGACCTCTGCTCTATTAACAAATTCTTATTACTTACAAATAAGTCAAATAATGTTTCAGGAGACTTGTTCTACTCCAAGTACATTGCTAAACTCTGGAATATTATCTCCAGACAAATAAAACTCTCTGACAAACTTAATAGTTTTAAACCACTGCTTAAACAACATCTTAACCAATCCTGGTCCTGCACATGATCATCACAAGGTTAACACTTTGTGTCCACCATAAGATATTCTCCAAATACTCTCCTTAAACAGAATACTCTCAACCTCTTATTGAAATGATTAAACAATTTTTATACATAACTGCTGCCTGTACAATCCACTATGTTGCACATGGGCTTTCTCTTTAGTAACTTCCACCTCTGTAAAATCTTAGAATGTATAAATGTAAATACTGTTTGTGTTTAACTGTAAATAAAATTGTAACTACTCTGTGTTTAATTGGAATTTAGTATATTGCAATGTAAGCACATGGAGCTTTTCTCCCCGGACCTCCACTGAAAATGAATATTACCCAGTCGGAATTTCCCAATAAACAAAAGCAAATAAATAAATAAAATAATAAATATTTAGTTCCCTCCTGTGCAATAGATGATCTGAACATATGAAAGGCATTATAACCTTGCACTGGTGGGGTACACTCCATGACTTTAAATCATGTCTCCGTTACTACACACGTCTGCACTCTCCAAGGACAGGAAGGCTTGCAGGGAGTGCAAGGGATTTCTAGCATTAAGCAGTACCACATTCAAATTTTCCTTCATAGGTTTAGTTAAGTTGGGGTTTATATCAGTCTGACATTGCCTAAAAGTGTCACTATGGGGTGGAAAAGGTCTTTGCTAATGTCAGAAAGTGTAGAGAGTATAAATGCAGACTACCCCTAACAAAGCAGCATGAGCTGTCTATCATATCCTCCAAAGCTGTTAAATACTGTACCTCCTTGGACTAAGAATAGAAGCTAAGCCAATTGTTAAGTCATTTTATGTTGGGAATATGGCATTATCCATGGAGAAGGTAGTATGCTGCTCAGTGTTAGGCTCATATCTGCCGGAAACACATAATCAGCAAGTTTGATCATGTCTCTCTTTATATAGTCAGGAGAGGTACATCTCAAGTCATTAACACCTGCATGAACTATGACAGAGTCATGCAGGTACTTGTTGTTCAATGACCTGAGTGCCTGTGTGGCTGGATGGATCGTAGCCCTGGAAAGGCAACTAACTGTGACTCTGGCTTTACTCAAGTCTGGCAAGGACGACATCAGTGTGCCTCCCTATAGAATCACCAATGACCAGAAAATTTGGCTGCACACTGATTTGCCCCAAGGGCTTAGCAGCACAGAGGCATTGTAAACAGTATTACTATGTGTAGCTGTGGGTAGTGTTTTAACACAGTGTTTATCTGATGGCTGAGGTCCCTTTTATGATTGTGCTGTGCAAGAGGTCTTAGCTAGCTTTAGGAAGGGTACCTGTTAATTGCCTCAACATAAGTAGTTTTATGTGTTGGGTCTTTACCCTGTGCACAAGGCATGGGGCAATTGTCACTGTGACAACCTCTATAAGATTAGTTTTGGTTTTATGAAAGAGTCTTGCCTCCAGCACAAAAGTTTATTTACACCTCTCACATACTTTCTCTGTTTTATTAATAAGAATGTTGTCAATGTGCATAAGGCAATTACTACAATGTCTCACAATACCCATCTGAACCAGACTGACCACAGAGAGAGCTGAGAAGTGCATATCTATGGCTAGTGATCTACTAGGGAGGAGTGAGGGATATTTAAATACTGAGTAGGTCAATAACACCAGAAACATGATGAGAACCACTCAGCTAAGCACAAACGAGATGCTCTAGTTTAAGTAGTACCTGGTTTTAATCTGGTCAGGTACAGCTGATTCTATACAACTGCTTAAGTGGTTATATAAGGCATTGGTATATATCTCTGCATAAGAGTCCATGTTATCTGCATTTGAAGGGGCTTTGAAACTTCTTATACCATCACTTGGAGGCAATTTGTCTTAGAAAAATTCTAAAGCATTTTTGAGCTTGATGGGGTATCTGGTCTTATAATAAAATTGAACTATATTTATTTATGGTCAAATCTTAGCAGGGAGGGCATTACATGGGGGGGTGCAATGCTCTCCCAAATTAGGGAGTACTATGTCCAAGACATTTGAGCCTCTTGTGAGTGTGCTGACTAGCTGTTTCAGAGCATTGGCATTGACCAAGCCCAAGAAACTCAGAGCCAGCATGTTTGTGGTCATGTATGTCTCCCAGTCAATGGTAGGATAAGTAAAATCACCCATGAGTAAGGGGTTGGGCTGTATGGCAAGTGACTCCAGTCAGTCCAGGTATGTGGTATGCTTTTCCTGTTTCATGGTGGGGGAACTATAGCTATCTATGATGTGGTAAGGGGCTTTACCTATAGTTAATTGGACATGGAGTGGCTGAAGAGAGACATCCTGTTTGACCAGTCTCGAGGTGTATTTATCCTTAATGAAGATGGATACAACCCCCCTCCCCCTTTGGTTCTTTCATGCTCAGTTTTTGGCCTGAATGTATGGAAGGCATTGTTGCCTTGCACAGCCAGGAAGCCTTCTGCACCTTTGAACTATGTCTCGGTGACTGCACAGACATCAGCATCTTCCAAAGTGAGGAGTGCTTCCAAGGAGTGCAGTTTCTTCTTTAGAGTCCTAACATAAAGTAGCAGTACCTTGAATTTATCTAGAGAGGATTATGTTGTGAGTTTGGTTATTCTGACAATGCCTATAAAAGGCAAAACAGGGCCAGCTAATGCCTTTGCCAGTATACACAACCTAGAGGAGAGAAGTGCAGACCATATCTGGCAAAGCAGTGCGGCTTGTTGACTACGTCCTCCCAGGTAAGGGTGTTTTGAGGGAAACTTACACTGTGACAGGTCAGGGTCTACACAGATTACAAGGGGGAATTACGCTGTGAGATATTGAATCTATACAGATCACAGCTAGGTGTCACTGCGCGGAGAGTGACAGTTCTAACTAAAGACTGTAAAAAAGGACAAAAGTGCAGATATTCAAAGAAACACAACATTAATGCATCTGTGAAAATAATGCAAAAAACAAGTGTCAAAACAGTGGATGTGGCAATGTAAGTCTTAGCTTGCTCTCACATTATGAGCCAAATGTTGTGCAACTGCAATGTTTAAACAGCAGAGGAGATTTGACACACACAAAAAAAAACACACACAAAGTCTCTGTGACCAATCAAAAACAACACACTCTTATTTCCTTTATACAATCCCAGGCCAGAAAATGATTCAGGTCACCTGCAGACTCACAAAAGTAGAACCAAGGCAGTTTTATTTATTTATTTAACATTCATTTACCAGGAAAGTCCAACTAGACACAGGTCTTTTTTCATTGGAGGCCTGGGGAGAAATACTCCACAATCTCCTCTCCGTCCCAGCTGTGAATCTGGAATCTTGAGGCAATGTTACAACTGCCCTCATGTACACAGAACACCCTCCTCCTCCCCCCCCAAATTCCAACATGTGAGAGATGCAACCATATAGACAAAACTGAGCTAAGCTCTCCTCTCTCTCATAACTGGCGCAAGTCAGGAGGAGAAGAAACCACACACACTCACTACAAGTCCAGTCTAGACCTACCCGTCCACCAAACAACCAAAAAACACAAAACACAAACATACCTATACAGATAAAATAAAAAAAATTCAAAGCAGACCACCAGACCTCCAAAAGCAGCACACCCAGCAAACTCTACCCCCAAAAAAACAAAACACACATACACAACAGTCACAGCAAGTGTGCGCCCTTACAGTCACAGCCCTTACCTGAACACAACCTGATATACTTACTTGTAGGAGGCTACTTGATCATGGCACACACAGGCTGCTGTCGGGCGCTATCTGCTGCCACATAACACAAGCACTCATCAGCCTGGGATGACATGCTCGACAAGCCACGCGCAAGCTTGCTGGGCTGACTTCGATATTGTCACCCCTGACTGGATATTGCATATCAAGATGCATGCACTCAAACTCTCCTCTAGCATGGAGAACATATATGTGCTGTAACAGAAGCCTGGTTCAGGCTGGGAGAGGCTCCCCCCACACTACAGCACTACCCCTCATACCCTGTTTTTTTTCAGCCCCAAGTGGACCAAACCCAAAAAAGGAGAGGGAGTATCAATATTCAAAGATACAAACTCCCCCACCACCACCAAAAGCAAAATCTATCCCAGCAGTGCTTCCCCTGACATCTCAGATGCTCTGGTAAGAGCCGCCTCTCCAGCAAAAAACAGCAGCATTAATGGGACCAGACGTCCCGGCGGGCTGCGCCCTACATGAACTCAATACTACAGGATATGTACCCAAAGAGTGGCATACAGCAACATTGGTCCCTCTCCACAGTGGTGCCTCAACGCCTCAACGAATGTAAACCCCCCATAAGCCTGACTAACAGTAACCAAGGCCATTGGCCGGGGGGAAGGTCCCACACAGCCCTACCTGACCCTCATAAAATACAATACAATACACCCACCACTCATTATATATAAGCTCACCAGCTTAAATAAACCACTATGTGGACAGAACCCACATGGTTAGAATTGCTGGAGAGCCATGTCAGAACCAAACCAGTGTGGCAGTGGCATCCCCAAGTCCTCAGACCCTGGGACCTCAGTATATATTTGACCAAGTTCACAGATGACTGCAAACTGGGTGCCATAATCGACTCTCCAGCCGCACAAGCGTCCTCCAAAAAGGGCCTCGAGAGAAACAGAAAACTAGTGCCAGAGCCATGACAAGTGCTAAACGCCAAAAAAGTGTATAATCCCCCCTGGCAAAAACAGTGTTCCACAAATTACCACATAGGTGGTAATCCATTAAGTACAGAAAGAAGTATAAGGGACCTGGGGGTCTCATTTAGTGGTTAGAAGAACATTTTATATAGCCCACCTAATCATGAGAGATTCACATCTGGTCATCGCGGCTCTTCACTCATCCCCTCATCAGGCCCAATTGAGAGTACAATGCCTTTTGGGACTTAAAACAGATGCCATATGCTGCCCAAAAAAAGAAACTCCAGCTCTACTCAGTGGCATACGCCTGCTGCTCAGAGGCATCTGTGCCCTGACAGCAAAACCCCCCGAGCTATGTGCTCGAGAGACTTGAACCTCAGCACTGAAATAAATAGGGACATGGGAGGGACAGATTCATAAGAGAGAGGGCTCCTTCACTGAAACATAACATCCCAGTCCAGGGGAGGGCAGAGTCCCTCTTGACTCTTCAAGAATCTTGATGAGATGAGTGGATGGGAGGGTTAGGGTATACCTTCTGTGTCACTGTGTCACAGTTAGACAGAGGAGTATACTAACTAACGCAAAAAAAAAGGGCAATAAAAAATAAATAAAAAATTGGGGAAGCAGCCACACACACTCTGGGCTTATAAAATAGCCTAGCAGGAGCCCTAGTATGAACCTATGAACCTATAAAAGAGACACATTATAAAAATTAAGAAATTACAAGTCATAATAAACCAAAAGAGACATACATTAGCTATGTTAACAAATGAAGACATGAAAGAGTTTTACAGTAATATACAAATTCAAAACTAGCATATAGTTGGGTAAATTCAGAATTTTAGAGGAAACATTTACATAACTTGAAGTATTTGAGTATACACATATAGGGAAGGAGAACGTAAGATAGATTGGAAATATGGTTAGTGTATGAAGTATGGAAGTATGACGTATAGAGTCACTAAATCAGGAAGGTGATGTGGATATACAGAACATAGATTTAACCAGGAGGGTAGCAAGAACAAAGCCAGTTGTTTTCTAAGTGAGTAGATAGGAGTTTCTTGAACTGTATTATGAAGCTGCTTGAGAAAATAGAGGTGGGTAGTTTATTCCATATCTTAGGAATGACTTTTGAGAATAGAAATTCCCCAGCTGAGTTGTTAGCCTTGGTGGTTTCTAATAGGGGTTTGTCACTAGAATGGAGTGTTCTATAGGTGGTGTATGGTTGTATAAGATTTTTGAGAGCAGGGGTTTTATCAAGGTTCATGCAGGATTTTGTGAGCAAAAGTTAGTTGTTTATATTGGAGCAGTTGAGGGAGTTCTAGCCAGTTTAGTTGTTTCAAGGCAGTGCAACAGTGTGACCTGTATGTGGAGTCAGTAACGAACCTGGCAATTTTATTGTAACAGGTTTCTGGTTTTGTAACACCCGTATTGCAGAGGTTGGTTAATATTGGGGAGGCATATAGTAGGGACGACAGGAGGTGTGTCCAGGCAATGGTAGCTTTTGTGGATCTAGTTAAAAATTGTTTGTTTGTTTCTGTAAAGGAGTCCAAAATTTGTATGAACTTTTTTGATATTTTGGTCTATATGGATATCAAATTTCAGATTATTGTCAATTTTGACTCCTAGCAGTTTAGTATGCATCACTGGGATGATAATAGTTTTGTTTTTGGACTTTAGGGTGAAATGTAGGAGAGTAGTAGAAGTTCTTGATGGGTAAAAGAGAAGAAGATTGGTTTTATTAGGGCTTAAAATGAGTTGAGAATTGATGAGCCAGGTTTCTACTGATAGAAATTAATCTTGGGTATGGTTCATAGGTGTGTACTAGGCTAATGGCCCTGGAGCCTTTACAAACCTAGCCCATAGGATTACCCTGACATCATGCCATCTGACCTTAATTCCCAGTGCCTCAGTCGTGTAGAGCCACTGGAGTGATCTCCGGGGTGAATTTTATATTTCTCATCCACTCATCAAGGTTTCTCTTGAAGAGGGCTAGTAAGGTGCTCTGTTTGACATCTATGGGAAGTCTATTCCATAGCAAGTGCAGTCTCTGGGTTATAAACCTGTCCCTCCAGCACATTCTGCTGATTGCGGTAATGAGGTTGAGGTCACTGGAGTGTGTGGTGCGGAGGGATTGGGATTTCTTTAGATGTAGCATTTCTAACAGAGCTGGATCAGACATATCTTTATATGTCAAGCAGAGATCGCCTCGAAGTAGGCAATATGAGACAGAGAACAGTTGGAGTTTATTTGATTCTGTCCATATAGGACAAGTGTTTAAGGCCTAGGATCCTCTTTGTGAGGTACTTTTGCGGCCTATCCAGTTGTTGCAGGTGTCTAGTGAGGTACATGCCAAGTGGAGCATTGTACTCGATGACTGGCCTAATGAGTGAAGGGTAGAAGGAGACAATGACCTCTTTCTTCCTGGATGCAAAACCCTTAGTAATGAGATGTGCACATAGAAGGACTTTCTGACCACAGTGGCAATGGGGTGGTTAAAAGAGCGGTTGATGTCAACCTGTGTTCCCAGATCTCTTATAACACCTTCTGTGTTCAGTGGACTACCATCGATGTGGTAATTCATGGGAAGTGGGTCTTTCCCAAAGGGGATGACAACACATTTTCTGTCATTGAGCTTAATGCCATGGTTCTGATACCAGTCGTTGGTCTCAGTGAGGCCTTTCTGTAGGATGTCAAGAGCACATGAAGAGTTAATAATAGCACCCAACTTGCAATCGTCTGCGAGCTTTGTCAGCCAGAGACCCTTTGAGTTGGTCTGGACTTCAGAGAAGTAGATACCAAACAGGAGAGGACCCAGAACCACATCCTATGGGACTCCACTCATGACTGGTTGACAGCCTGACTTGGAGTCTGCTACTTTCACACTGTGGCTTTGATCCGTGAGCCAGTTTGCAACCCACCTAGTGATATAGGGGTTGATGCTTAGCTTAGTGAGTTTTTCTATGATTCTTGAATGGGGAATAGTATCAAATGCCTTGGCCAGATCAATGTAGGCTGTGCAAACCATTTGCCTTCATCCACAGCTCTGTTGACTGATTTAAAGAAGTCGGCCAAGTTGAGCAGGCATGATCTACTCTTCACAAAACCAAACTGTGTGGGATCTAGAGTTTGGAGATTCCCTATATCCTTGTTTATTAGGTCCATGATGATGCGTTCCATAGCTTTGCATATCAGACTCATCAGGCTAATGGGGCGATAGTTCCCAGGGTCTGTAGTTGCTCCCCTTTTGTGGAGAGGGATGACTGTAGCAGTGCGCCATTCAGTAGAACAAAGCCTGAAGTGAGGCTGTGATTGAACAAGGCACACAGGTGAGGTGCCATTTCACTCTGTAGTTCATGTAGAGCACAGCCAGGGATATTGTCTGGTCCCATGGAAGCTTTATTCTTGGCCTTGGACAGTGCTGTTTTAACCTGTGTAGCATTAATACTGGTTACCTGGCAATCTACTGGTATTGTGATTGGTCCTTTGGGGGGGTAAAGTTGGCACTGAATCTGTTTTCCAGTATATTGGCAGTAGGTACCATTGTGCAGTATCTCAGAGCAATTCTGGCTATTGCCATGGAGATTCTTTACATAACTATAGAAGGCCTTGCGGTTGTCTTTACTATATGCTGCAATTCTGTTTTCATAGCTAGCTTTAGAGAATTTGATGATGCATCTCAACTTTTTGTTGGGGCTGATAAGGGAGTTTTCCAGTCTTGCGATATTACCTTATTCTGCATCAGTTTCCTTCTTCTGTTGTAAAGTTTGTTTTAGGCACGGGACCACCAGATTAGCTTCCTTTTGTTGGAGGAGAGCGTCTTGGTTCTATTGGGCATGGCAAGATCTATGCATTTGTGTACGTATTTGTACAGTGTATTGATGTATGATTCGATGCTCATGCAACTATTCTCCATTTGCATGAGTGCCATAAAGTTAGCTACCTCTGTTTTTAGGAGCTCAAAGTTAGCTTTAGAGAAGTTTTTCATGGTGGTTACCTTTGCAGCGGTGGGGTAGGGTGGGAGGGATGTGAATTTCCAGAGTGATTAGTTTGTGGTCAGATCTAACCAGGAAGGAGTTAAGTACTGGTGTAGAGCAATGGTCACCCATGTTAGTAATGACCATGTCAAGGATGTTGCTACCTCTAGTGGGGGTAAGAATGAGCTGGTCCAGGGAATTTGAATTAATGAATTCCAGGAAACGTTGGGCAAGTGTATTGGTATATAAGTAGTTTTACCAGTTAATGGAGGAATGCTTGAAGTCGTCCAGTATGAGAGTGTTAGGTTGGACCCTAATATTCTCCAATGTGCTTAGGATTGTGGAGTGTGACTCTTGGAACATTGTTGGGGACCTATAGCAGGCTATGAACTGAATCACTGTCCTTCCCAATGTTAGCTCCACCTGATGTATCTCTGATGCATTATGTTGGGCTAACAGACTGGAGGTGTGTGCATCCTTTATGAATAAGGAAACATCACTGCCTTTGGAGCTTTGGTCCAGGTTCTGGGGCCGAAAGGTGTGGAATGAGTTATAGCCTGGTAGTGCAGAGGTGCTTTCTGCTGCCTTGAACCAGGTCTCTGTTATAGCACAAATGTTGATGTTCTCCATTTTAATGAGGGCTTACAGCAAGTGCATTTTCAGAGTTAGACTTCTAGCATTGAGCAGCATGACCCTCAGATTGCATTTGTTTGTAGCTGTTACGGTGGGAATTTGATCTTTAGAACACTGCCTAAAAAAGGCACTATAGCATTTGCAAAAACCTTGGCCAGTATCCAGAAGCCCAGAGATGACAGATGCAGGCCAGCTCTGGCAAAGCATTGAAGTCTGTTAATCATGTCATCCCAGGTAGACAGATACTGGATCCCCATAGACTGACACCAGAAACTTAGCCAATTGTTGAAATTAATCATTTCTGCTTGTATTGTGGTATAATTCTGGGTGATGTTAGGATGCTGCTAAGTCATACCTGCCTGGGCTACATAATCCGAGAGTGACTTCATATCTCTTTTCATGTAGTCCAGGGAGGTACATCTCAGGTCTTTCACATTCACATGTACAATGACAGAGTCATATTTGTACCTGTTGTTGAGAGACCTGAGTGCATGCATTATGTGGCAGATCCTCGCACCTGACAGGCAGCTGACTGTTACTTTCTCCTTATGCAGCCTAGTGAGTGGGACATCAGTGTGCCTCACTATCGAGTCACCTATCACTAGTGTGTTGGGCATGCTGTTCTGCCTTAGGGACTTTGGTTGAGTGGCACACTGTTTAGGAGATATATATATATATATATATATATATATATATATATATATATATATCTCATGATTAGTGTTGTTGTTGTGGTAGTCAAGTGCATTTCTGGCTTGGAGGTCTCTGCAGTTTGGGTAGATTTTTATTGAGAGCCTCTGCAAAGGTGGGTGTGTGGTTTGTGTTTTTATGTGAAGGCAGTGCTGGTGTGTGTGTTCTGGAGTATTGGGTGACTTCAACTACCCGAATATAGACTGGGAACATTACTCAAGCCCTAACTTTCTAGCCCAACGGTTCCTGGAGTTCATAAATTCAAATGCCATGGAACAGCTAGTCACTGTTCCCACGAGAGGAGAAAATATACTAGATCTCATTGTCACAAACATGGGGACAAAATGCTCCACACCGGAAGTATATCCCTCATTGGTGAGATCCGATCATAAACTAATCTCACTGGAAATCCACATCCAAAGACCATAGTGAAGAACTTCTAAAGCAAACTTCACACTACTCAAGACTGGTGTGGTATCCTTCAAGGCCCCTGAGCCAGTGGAAACCACAACCCAAACTAAGCCCTTACAAATGCCTTCTATGAACACCTCCAGGACTGCATGGATCAGGCAATCCCAAATAAAACCAAGACTCTTTCCATCAGTCTGGTGGACCCCAGCCATTAACAAACTTTACAATAAGAGGAAAAAAGCTACATGATGATAGAAAAAAATCCATAAAGGGAAGTCCCACCTCATATAAAAAAATACGAGCACTCATAAAATCAACTAAGGCCAATTTTGAGAGAAAATTGCCATGGATTCAAAGGACAATCATAAGGCCTTTTCAGCTATGTTAGGAACCTGGGTGGAAACTCCCAGATATGCTCAGAATTAGTCCAAAATGATACAAAAATCACTGAACCCACAGACATTGCCAACATACTGGCAGACAAGTTCAGCGCAAACTTCACCCCCTCCCCCCTAAGGAGAGATAACTATCCCCAGCCTGTAGCCTCCGGACATCTCAAATCCAAATGGTGAAAGCTGCAAACACAGCATCAATGGGACCGGATGGTGTAGGCAGCTGTTTAATCTCAGCCTTACCACAGGATCTGTGGTCCCACTACAAGTCTAGTCTGCAAAGCTATGGAGAGGATCATAATGGAGCTCATAAACAAAGATATAGGGGACTTGCAGACATTGGACCCGACCCAGTTTGGCTTTGTCAAGGGAAGATCATGCCTTTTGAACTTGGTAAACAGTCACCAAGGCCATTGATGAGGGAAAGGCAGTCCATACAGCCTACCTTGACCTTACTTTACCCACTAATGTAAACCCATATGTCACAAGATGGGTTGCAAACTGGCTTAAGGACAGAACCCACAGGGTTAGAGTTGCTGGCTTGTTTGGCATCTACTTCTCAGAAGTACAGGCCAACATGGGAGGACTTTGCTGACAAAGTTTGCAGCAGGACTGCAAACTGGGCGCCCATAGTGGAAAGTGCATCGATATCCTTCAGAAGGGATCTCACGGAAACTGATAGCTGGTGCCAGAGCTATGGCCTGAAGTTAAATGCCAAAAAATGTATAGTCATAGAAAAACAAGGTAACCCCAAGCTACCATATAGGTGGCAATCCACTAAGCACAGAAGAGGTTATCAGGGACCTGGGGACCCAGGTTGACAGTGGCCTTTCTTTTGACACTCACATTGCTAAAGTGGTTAGAAAGACCTTCTACATTGCCCACCTGATCATGAAGGGATCACATCCAGATCTAGTGAGGTCATTGTTCCCTGTACTCTCACTTATCAGACCAATGATAAAATCTGTCATATGCTGCCAGATTGAAGAAAATCCAGCTCTATTCAATCGCATACGTCGCATACCGCCTGCTCAGAGGTGACATGTGCCTGATATACAAGGCCATGTCCAACCCGAATTAATGGACATGCTCCACCTCAAAAATCCAAATCCACCAAAACCACTAGAGCAACGGATATAAATATGGAGGGATAGATTTATCACTCAGAGACTATGCTGTGGAATAAAATCCCGTCCATGTGAGGCAGAGCACCTCGCTGACTCTGTTCAAGAGAAATCTAGACCTGTGGATGGGAGATCGGAATCATCTCTGTGTCACTGCTGGACAGAGGCACAACAAACTAATGGGCACAGTATTTTTCATATAAAAATTTGGGCTAGGCTTATAAATGCCTTAGGGCAGATAGCCTAGTATAAACCTATGAACCTATGAACCTATGTGGTGTGGTGCAAGTGTTGACCTTCTCCTCTGGACCAGCTATTCTGGTCTTGGCTGGAGAGTGCATGGCTTCCAGTTTGGATATATAAGGGCATCTCTCGCAAGTCTGCATGTTGGGAGGTAAGAAGAGAGGGTTGTTGGTGTACATGAGGCATTTGCTACATTACCGCAGGATGCCCAAGTTCACCAGGTTAATAGAAGAAAGCACAGGGAACTGCCCTTTAGACATGCCTGGATGGATGGGTATTACTAATAAGTACTGAAGCTGTTTCCTTGTAGAACGTTTAGTACTGGTAGCACTTTTGTGTGCTAAAATAATTGCTACAAGAAGTCTGGTAAAGGGCTAGACTGATAAGCTAATAAAAGTGCAGGAGACAAGAGAACTAGCAGGTCTAAGGGAAAAATTGAAGAGCAGACTTTGGGACCGCTCAGAAGCTACAAACAGTCCTGGATACAGCAAATCTGTATCTGGACTAGACTAGTTACAGGAAAGGCAGGAAACAAGAGCAAACATGACATTTTAAACCAGAAAATTGAAAAAGATGGAAAAATCGCCCAAACGGACAATAAACTACAATTTCTGGGCCAGAAACCACTCCTTTTGTGGTAGATATGCTACCTATATTCAGTGAAAGAATTAAATAAACAGAAAAATAATATACAGTGCTATCTTTAAAACTGCAAGTTTGTACTTGACTTCAGCTTTTAATACAGTTGATTATAGCCAGCCAAACCACTCAGATATTGAGCAGAAAATAAATTCTCAGCTATGTGGCCAGCACTTAAAACACAGAGAAACCCTCTAGGTTAAGAGTTAAATATCGAATAACAAAGAAGTGAGAAGAGCAATAACCTCCTCCAACTGCAGAGAGACAGACAGAACACAATATTCTGTGAAACAATTAAATAAACAGAAAAATAAAATACAGTACTATCTTTAAAACTGCAAGTTTGTACTTGACTTCAGCTTCTAATACAGTTGATTGTAGCCAGCCAGTCGCTCAGATATTGAGCACTTGTAAGGAGGGGGCACAGCATATCAGAGTAGAGACATCTGCATATTGTATCACAGATGCATGATGAGTGGAGGTGTGGAGTTGGTTGGTAAAAAGAGAGAAGAGTAGAGACCCTAGAATTAAGCCTTGTGGGACTCCTAAGGAAATTAATAGGAGAGAGGAGAGGTGGTGTTGGCACAGTACGGACTGCTGATGCCCTGATAGGCAGTTTTGGAACCAGGTGACAGAAGAGCTGCTAAGGTTTAGAGAGGAGCGGACTTTGATCAATGTATCATGATTTACCATATCAAAGGCTTTGGACAAGTCAAAAAATATGGCAGATATGAATTGTCCTAAATTTCTATGGTGGTTAATTGCATTAGTAAAGGACATAAGGGCTGTAGTGGTACTGTGATAGGGTCGAAATCAATGTTGTGTATTTGATAATAGTTTATGGGTGCTGAGGCAGTCCATGAGTTGAGTATGGATCACTCTCTCTCTAGGATTTTAGATAGGGGTGATAGGATTGCAATTGGCCAATAATTACTAAATTTGGTAGAGTTGCCTCCTTTGTGTAGAGGTATTATATGGGATATCTTCCAAATAGCAGGTACCATGCACTCAGACATTGATCTGTTCATGAGTATTGCTACTGGGTACGCTATTCTTTCTGCTGCTATTTTTAGAAAATCAGCTGGTAGATTGTCTGCAACTAAGGTAATTGATTTTAGTTTATGCAGCAGTTTTTATGGTATTTACTGACACTGGTTGTAATTTAAAGTGACTGGGACTATTTTCAGAGGAGTTGCTGAGTTGGGGGGTTATTGGGGCAATGTTATTAGAGATGTTATTTGTATTTTAACTAAAGATTGCAACAAACATCAAAAAGTGCAGACATTATACACAGAAACACACAATTAATGTAGCTCTGACAAAAACAATGCAAAAAACAAGTGCCAAAATTATGGATATGGTAATGTAAGTCTTAGCTTTTGCAGAGTTTAGCAGAAACAAGCAAGACTCTTCTTCTCAAGTAATGTGGTTGCTAAATGCCTCAGAGCTCATAGGTTATGAACTAAGAAATGTGCAACTGCAACATTTAAATAGCATTAGAGATTTAATTAAAAACACAAACAAGGTCCTGTGGACAAAAACACAAATAATGTCTTGTGGACTATCAAAAACAGCATACTCTTCTTTCCTTTACATAATCCAAAGCCAGAAAATTACTCAGGTCCCCTAAACTTTCACTAAAGTGGAACTAAGGCAGTTGTAACTAAAAACTGTAAAATGGTCAAAAACTACAAATACTCAACACAGAAACACTCAATTTATGCATTAAAGAACAAGTGCTAAAATACTGGATATGGTAATGTAAGTCTTACCTTTTGTAAAATTTAACAGAAACCAGCAAAACTCTTCTTCTCAAGCTGCATGATCGCCAAACACTACCAAACACCTTAGGCACAAAGATTCAAATTTTAACAAGCTAGCCCTATAGCCAACCAAGTAAAGGCACAATAAGACTTACACCAGCAATTCCAAGCTCAGAAGAACATAGGCTAGCCTCTCTTGCCACAAGAGAATAGACTACAAACCTTCCTAATGTAAAATAACTGGTTTGGAGCCTGAATGCTTAAACTAGAACAAAGACACTTAGAATAACAGGCACAATAAGCCTTCACCAGCAGTTCCCAGCTCTGAAAGGTGGAGGATACCTAATCATCCCACAAAACTGTAAACCAAAAACCTTCTTAATGTAAGATAACTGGTTTGGAGCATAATTCCTTAAACCAGAACAAAGACACTTTTACAACAACAGATACAATAAACCTTTATCCAGCAATTCCCAACTCAGAAGGGTGTAAGCTACTTCTCCTGCTACAACAGTATAGACCACAAACCTTCCCAATGTAAGATAACTAGTCTGGAGCATGACCAAAGTATAGCTAATAGTGAGACAATGTAGTGACAAACTGGGAAAAAGTGGAGACGAAAGGAGATCAGACCCAAACACATAGGATAAATTTGTTAGCGCACAAAGGAGGTTTACAGAAACTTTACCTCAGTGCTGACTTTCCAAGGTCCAGCTGAGATATTATACCTCAAAAATGGAAGAAGAGGAGCTATCAAATCTATGACCAGTCAAAGAATCTGCTGAATGCTGAAAGTTCTTAAGTAGACTTTAACTGGACTAAAGAATTTCACAAGCAAAGAAATAGTGATAAAAGTATGTTGGACATTATAAGGCGAGGGATCAAAATAAATATGCAGTTTATAAGTTTAGTGTAAATGTTTAGTTCTGTTCTTTACTCAATATAAATATACATATAGAACAGGAGCGGCTCGTGGCATCGGACTGCCGGACTGCAGAAAAAAAGTACCTTTTTGTGTATGTAGACAGACTGACAGTAAAATACTTAATTTTTGGTTTACTTAGTTTGTTCCGAGTCCACGACTCAGCAAGTACGCCGATAAAGACTTTTAACGCCTCCGGTTGCGCGGTTTTAAATAAAGATTTTTGTTTTGTTTTTTGCAGCCCGGTGAAGTAATTAAGGCATCATTGATGCCTAGCAGTCTATCTGCGTTCCCAAACCATATATTGTTGGGCTCAGACTCACTGCGACGGCGGCAGTGGCACATGACGCGCGATGTGGCTTGCATGCTGCTGATTAAAGAGTGAGAATCAATCAAACAGTTTCAGTTGTGAACTGAATCGATTCATACAAGGGAAGGATTTACCTGGATCTGGATTTATCATTAAATCACTGTGCAAATATATATTAGCTCCTCCTGTACTACTAAAGATCAGTCCTACAAAGAAATATAAGCTGAACAAAATGCACAGCTGTCCAGTTATAAAATGATTGACAAAACCCAGTTATTTCTGATGATAACCTGCCTTACAAGTTGTTCAGTCTTTTGTCCACCTCTTCTAGTAATTTCTGCATCCTAGGCCTATGCAGTTTGAAGTTGGGGAGGGGATTGCCATTTTAGCAGCATGCATAATTCTAAAACCAAGCTTTAACAGGTCTGCATGCTTGAGTGGTGAGATTTGTCAGATTCAGATATAAAATACTGGATTTAATAATAACTACTAAGATCATAGCATTAAAATTGTATATAAAACATGTATATGAACAGAAAATTATGCAAAATGGAACTTTTCCAACTAACAAAGCCATCAGAAGAATTTTGATGTCCCAGTAGTTTATAGTTGACTGCAGAAAAAATGCATAAGTGGAATAGATTATCTTTTCACTTTCTGAAAGGCTTTTACTAAAACACTGTTAGAGTTCTTTTATCTGTTTTTTAATTGTTTATGCATTTCATTGCATCACATAGTGCATCTCTGATTAAAATAATAATTAAACTCACATGACACTACCTCCTAAAAATGTGTATTACAGAGATATATAAATCATACAGTTATAGTGCAGTAAATGTACAGCATTATAATGCAGTCATATTTGCAGGTGTGTAGCTTAGCTTAACTACATATTTAAATGTCATTGCAATCACACACACACACACACACACACACACACACACACACACACACACACACACACACACACATATGCAGGAAGAAACAAATACAATCTGACTCTAATCCAATTTTGCCATTTCAAAATAAAAAAGCACAACAGTGGATATTCAAATGAATTTAAAAACTTAACATTTTTTTTCTCTGAAAGAGAGATGAGGAAAGAATAACTTTTGATACCTAGATGAGTCATATTGACTTAACGTAAGAACACATACCAAGTTATGGAGCATAGAAATGGAAGCGTAATCAGTGATTTTTTTTTATATTACCTTCACAAGACTTTAGCAAGAGTCTTGGATGGATCCCCAGTTAATATTATGTCGCTAGTGTTTACTCAAAAATCCTGATGGAACCATGAATAATATATATCTATGAGATGTGTGTGTGTGTGTGTGTGTAAAATGCCCCAGTTACTATTTACTGGTGGCTAGAGAGAACAAACGGTGGTGGGGAGAGATACTCAGGCTTGAACCCTGTATGCAGGTGTTAAGGACCTGAATTCCCTACCCACCACCATTTGTAAAAAAAATTGCAGATTTTTGCCTCATATTTGATCTGATCTGTTCCTCATAATATCTGTGGTTTGTAAATGTTGCAATGCTTGATATTTGATGGTGCAGTGGTAGCACTGTTGCCTCACAGCTGCAGGTTCTTAGGTTTGATTCTTGGCTGGGGTGCCGTCTTTCTGGGGTCTGTATCTTCTCCCTGTGTTTGTGTGGGTTTGCTTTTGTGTCCTCCCATGTTACAAAGACATGTCTGCATTATTTCTTCCTGGGCCTCTGCTGAAAATTGTTTTTTTGTTCCAAGTCAGACTGTCCTGATTAACAAATGTTAAATAAAATTGACAGGCATTTGAATTTCAGACTTCAGGTTTCTGAATGTTTAATTTGATGGTGCAGTGGCAGTATTGCTGCCTCACAGCTATAGGTTTTCTGGTTTGATTCTTGGCTGGGGTGCCTTCTGTGTGGAGTCTGCATCTTATCCCTTTGTTTGTGTGGAGTCTGCATCTTATCCCTGTGTTTGTGTGGATTTGCTCTGGTGTCCTGCCATTTTACAAAGACATGTGAATACAGTATTCTCCCTGGGCCTCTGCTGAAAATTGTTTTTGTTCCGTCAGAAGTAAAATTGACAGGCATTTGAATTTAAGACTTCATATTCTTCAGAAAATGCATCGTAAAACAACTTTTTATTCTAGCAATAAATATATAGTAACACAACCTTTTATTATAGCAATTTTCTAAGTTTATAAGATGACTATTTGAAATTTGTCCTTATTTTTGGGACTGTATTACCCTGTTATTGGCTTTGTCCAGGTTTTTTGTGCTAAGGTTGACAGCTATGGCAAGAACTGAATTCACTGAATATGTTTGAGGGCTGCATTCCCTCATTACTGGGTTTGTCCAGGTGTTTTGTGCTAAGAGGTTGACAGCTATGGTGAGAACTGAATTCATTAAATGATAGCCATTTAGGTTTCAGTCTTCCTCTCTTTCACAAAGCAGCTGATTTGGCATAGTGGTATGTTGTTCTGACTCTTTTGCACAGGGACCTTGGCAGTAAAATGTATGGTGGTAACACATCATTTTATTCTAGCAGCTTTCCAAGATTATACAAGCAATGTTTAATGTGTCCCTGGTTTTTGTCCTTTTGACCCATCTCAATAAATAAATTTGGCTTTTTCCAGATTTCTTGTGCTGCAAAGTTGAGATGCAGTTGAGTATTGAGTAGATTTTACAAGGAGCTGAGAGCTGCAGGGGAAGAGAAGTTTAGTGCTGATTATGCTAAGTCAGCTAATAGCACAACAGGTTGTGTACTTGCTTTTGATGCAGAAGGCTGTTGGTTCTACTCCCATAAGGGGTGAATGCTGCCATACTGAAAGTTAAGATACTAACTATGAGCCTGTTATCAGTTTGCTATCCATTTCCTATTGCAATATTACTAGCTTATTTTTAATGTAATTTAGGCAATTTATTCCTCAGGGGCATGACACTTTATTTTTCGATGAAACCATGAAATATAAAGGTGATTGCTAGCGGCAACCTCTTCATTACAGATTTATTTAATGTGGAATTATTTAGATGACTTTTTTACTACTTCAGAGATTGTGCATATTTACTGATAATGGTGGACTGTAGAATTGTGCATATTTACTGATAATAGTAGACTTTTATGATGGAAATGTTCTGAATTGGGCAGTTTTGTCATTGGTGCATGTGTTTTGTTTCATTGTTTACTGGAAAAATGTTCAAAGCAATAGGAAGGTGTATCAAAGAGCACATGTATGTTTCATATGCAAGGGGCCTATGATTTGAAAACAGCCCAGAATTAATCTTTATCTGCCATGGGTAAAATGTATTTTCTTTGAATGTGGGTTTCAATGTTGTTTCAATGAATGTGAGTTTCAATGGCATAGAAGTTTTAATGCCAAGTTTAACAGATGTTTTAGTGTTTGTGCTGTAAAATGCAAAATAAAACTTTCAAATCATCATAGAAGTAAATCAATATGCATGTTAGTGTTTATGGTAAATGGAGTGAAATAGCCAAGTAATGGATCATTGGAATGGCTGCAGGGGGAGGCTCCATTCGACCATGGTTTTGTGAGGAGGAAGGGCGGCAAACTTAGGCAGCCCCAGCTGAACCATATCTCCCAACTGTCCAGATTTTCAAAGAATGAATAGATTTTTTGCTACTTATTTTTGGTTTGTTCCTAATAAAATTTGTGTTTTTCTGGCAAATCATTTAGGAATTAAGTCACTAAATAATGACACACTGAGTTTCAGACTTCATAACCTTCAGAAAAATGCATGCTAAAGTAAGACCTGTTCTATCAACTGTCTCAGTTTACACAAGAGCAATTTTTAGTACTGTTTATATGTTCCCCCAATATATTTGGCCTTGTCCAGATTTATTGCATTAACAGGTTGAGAGGTACATGCAAATAAATTGCTTTATAGAATTAGGCATAGCCAAACCTTTCAATTGTCCCTGATTTTGGCTCAAAATGTTGCTCTTCCCCTAATGATCCCGCCGCAAAATAGCAATTTTGGAAGAAAACATGGAGGGTTTATAATTAAGAAATAACTGTAATAATCAGTTACATTACTTTTATTTCAGAAATGCATGTAGATTCTTTTATTTTGTCAGGTGCTCAGGTTAGCAGTACTAATATTAAAGTATCCCTTCTTTGACAGATTCACAGCTGTATTGTGTTGCTATTTTATATTTTTACATCACATTTTTGGTCCATTTTTCATAAAATTGTGTTTTTTTGGCAAATTAGTGACAAATCATAACAGACTGTAGTTAGAAAATAATGACAGACATTTGAGTTTCAGATTTCATACCATTCAGAAAATTCATACTAATGCAAGACCTATATTATCTTTCTAAGTTTATGAGAGCAATATTTTAAAAATTGTCCTTATTTTTGGGCCTTTGTCCCATTTCTTTGTATGGCTTTGTCCAGATTTCTTGCTCTGAGGTTGAGAGGTATGACAAATGTGTCAGGGCCATCACAATTCAGCCAGAGACATTTCAAACTGTGACATACTTGTTCCCATGTAGTGACTCTGGATGTAAGGCAAGGAGTAGTTATGCAGTGTAAATGTGCAGAGTATCCCCCCATCCAAGGTAGGCACAAGTACTAGAGTGGCTTTTCATCTGTCCTTGATTTTTACAGAATGGTCTGGTTTCTGTCATATTTTTGTACTGTTGATTTATGCTTATTACTCAAAGTGCCTGTTGCTCTGTGTTTAAGTAGCAATACTTTAATGACCATTAGGTAAGCTTGGCTGAGATTGCAAGATGCAAGTAAGCTTTAATAAGCATACTGTTAAAGAATTGTCAACATTGAAAGCCTTTCTGTTGCCATGTAGAGAATACTTAACTAGATAATGTATAAGCCTTGGGTATTGAAATGCATATGCCAGTATTTGTAATAAAGGACAGGATTACATTATTTTAAGAGTCTCATTAGACTTGGAGACTTCCAGTCATTTCTGCAGGCTTTACCCATAAACAGAATGCCAGTCGTGTGGTCCATAACATGTACAGTAATCCTTTTAGTCTTGTCCATAACCTGTACAGTAATCCTTTTAGGCAATGTATCTTGAGCTTATTTCTTGTTTGCTTTTCATTTTTTACTTTGATCATGTGTTCCCCATGAAACAAGATGATGTCAGGCAGCAGGTCTTTTTTTTGGATAAGGAACATTTTTACAAGTGGGGGCATCAGAGATTTCTACTTTCAGCATGTCACTTGGTACTTTAATAAAGCTGAATATAAATTATAATTAGAATTGCAGTGCAAGAAGTGGTTTGAGTTGAGTGCTGCTTGTTTTTCTTATACTTGATTTTGACTGGCATTCCATTAATGTATTTAAAAAAAGTAATTTATTTTTTCATGCCTCACAACCTTTTTTGTTTCCATCTAGATATTAAGCTGTCATGCAGTCAATGCATTGAAATATTCTTATTCTTCTACACTTCATTTTGTCTTGATTGGACTCTCAATGACGGTTTGGCACCCAGGGCATTATATTTCGTTTTTGTGGATTTGAGCATAGCTCCTCCCCTTTCTAGTTGGCCGCACCCCTTCCCATTGACCCCACCCATTCAGCTGTCTCCTGCAGCCCCCCTTTGATTTGAAGTCACCAGCCGCCACTGATATAGAAATTATAAATATATCTGCTAATGATAAAATGTTCACATGCACAATGGACACATGGCACTATCTTTTTTAAATCCTTGTTAAATACGTATGTAGACTAACACAGCTACAGGTATGCTGGATATGTATAACTGTGCATACATGAATAAACAAATGGAATGGCAAGCTAGTAATGCTCTAAGATTAAGTTATTGTATTCATCCCACATGAGATGCTGAAGTATAGAATGATGAGCATATTTTATTACAGTTAGTCCTTGCATTTTGCAAACTCATTTATTTAGAGTTTGATGTTTATGCACATATAAGTTTGAGCGACACATTGTTTATAATCTAAGGTGTATTACTTTAACGTTAATCTCTTTTTTTAGTTAAACAAATATTCTGTAGCAGTTAAAATCTATATTATACTAGTAGTATTTGTTCCATTTTGGGATGTATAAAAGCCATGTTGCATGTCTCATCATGTTAAAGTAAAAGTTCAAATTGAAAGATAGCCAAAAGCAGGTGGGGAGGGGTGCTAATGCCTTACATGTTTGTTTCTTTACACTCAGTAAGTTGACCTTTGTTGGGTGAAGACATACAAAATGGACAAAGAGTGACATTCCAGCCCAGGTTTCAGGTCACCTCAGTCTAACTGGGAGGACAGGAACCAAGATGTATGTCAGATTATGGAGTTAAGGAAAACAAAATGTTTCAGACAAGCATTATTTCTTAATTTCATAACTTGGAATGTAGGAAAGTGCTCTCAACCCATAAAATGTAAATGGATTTTTTAGAAATTAAAACATTCAAATGTTCAAATAGCCCTTTTCCAAGAGACTAAATTAAAGATAAGAGAGGTACACAAATTGCAGCAACAGGAATTCACATATATTGTGACAAACGACAAGGCTGGAGGAGGGAAAAGAGGGACAGGGATACTGATGCTTAATTTAAAAGACATACATGAATTGTTTAAAATAAGTGCAATGGGGAGGTGGGTTAGATGCAGAGGCTCAATTCAGAATAAAAAAATTACAATTCATAATATATATGCCTCCATTACAAACGATCCAACATTGTTGAGGACTCTTTCAACATTCGGAATAGTGAAGTGGAAAAAGGAGATATACTAGTTGAAGGGGGAGACTTCAATATTACACCAATCTCAGAAACAAGACAACAAAGAACATAATGCTGCCTAAAGGAAATGATAAGTGAATATGATCTGATACACTTATGGAGGACCAAGATAGGAGAAGGTATCATTTACATTTCAAGGAAAGAGGGGACCTGGGTAACAGACTGAATGATTGAATAACTTTTTTGTAAGCAAAATGGGCCTAGATAAAATAATACAGACAGATATACTACAGAGATAGATTTCAGACCATGCCCCAGTAATTCTGTCAATGGCAGTCAATTGAAGACAGGATATGCAGTTTCATGGAAATGGGCTTGGTATAAGTGGAAGAGATGCATCTAAAAATCATGGATAATGACAAAGAGAGAGAAGCCTTACATATCCTTTGATGGGAAGGATTAAAATGGCTCTGAGGGCTGAAGTAATGGTAGAGAAATGCAGAAATAGATGACTATTGTTGAAAAGGTAACAGAGAAAGGAGGACAGATTAAACCAACTAGAGGATTTAATCCCATAAGAGGGAAAATAGTTAGCCTTTCTGATAAGACAAATGCACATATTAAAGGGGAAATTAGAGTAATTAACAGTCCTGCAGGAAGAGACAGAATGCATAACCAGAAGTGATTTTTGGTGGCTGCAAGGGGAGAAGATCCCTTAGCACACTGCACAGGCATACAAAGAAAAAAGCAGAGAATGATTTATGGGCAGTTTAAAAGATGTATCAGGGCAGGTGTTAACCTCACCAGATAGAATAAGGGAAGTATTCAGATTGTATTTTGAGGAAATATATCAAAGGCATGGGGATGCACACTAGAATAGTTTCAGGAAATAAAAAAATGGAAAGTTAGTAAGCGAGGAAGATAGAAGTAAATTGAACAAGCTTGTTAGCTTACAAGACATCCAGATGGCTGTATGGATTCTAAAATGAGACAAAGCTCCAAGCCTGGATAGGCTCCCCCTGGACTATATAAATGGGGATAGTAAGAGACAGCATTAATAACATTGGGGCACTCCAAACAGACAAATAATAGCAGGAAGCATAACACCTGTTAAAAGTATTGTAAGACAAAAGGGTAAGGAAGATACAAATGACCTGGCTAAGAACATACCAATTTTGCATCTTAATTTAGACATAAACATTTTAGCAAAGAGGTTAGATGAAGTTCTGCCCAAAATATTCATACCAGAATAAAATTGAGTTATAAAAGGCAGGAAAATTATAGACAATTGGGGGAACATGGTTCAAGAAAGCTGGGACTGTCTGATCTGATATCAGAATGGCCTTTCATACAGTAAATTATGAGTTCATATTTGAGGTATTGCACAAACTAAGCTTAGGAGATGATTTTATTCAACTGATTAAAACTTTCCATAATGCTCCCACTTTTGATATAGTAATAAAAAAGGAAGGTCTGCACATAGAATTATCTATAGGGGAGGAATGCCCATTGTCCCCAGGGTTTTTCTTTTAGATCCAATTTTCTTTAGGTCCAATTTTGTTAATTTTGTGATTATTGTTATGTACTCAATCATGTTTGTTTGCTTCTTGCTTTTCTTTGCTTTGTACAATGTTAACCTAATTAATGTGTGTTCAACTTCATTGTTCAAATCAGTTACTTGTATGTATGGAGCTTTTCTCCCTGGGCCTCTGCTGAAAAGGCCTCTGGCCCAGTCAAACATCTCCCACTAAACAAATGAAATAAATAAATAAATAAATAAATATAGATTTGATGACTTGGCAGTACAAATACCAGAGATTGTAGGACAAAGACAATGAATTCAGATGAAGTCTTTATTGATGAAAGCGGCTAATAGAGTGGACACTAATACTGTGTGGATTTCTTTGCTGAACAAGCCATTCAAGGTGTTCTGCAGTTTTAACTTGGTATATAGTAATGTTCCAGCTATATGCTAATGACTGCATTTTAATGATAAAAAATATAGATAAAGCTTTACTTTTGGTGTTAGACATATTTCAAAAATTCCACAAAGTGTTGAGACTTGAAATAAATTTCAGTAAAATGG
This sequence comes from Protopterus annectens, assembly GCF_019279795.1. NCBI lineage: Eukaryota > Metazoa > Chordata > Ceratodontiformes > Protopteridae > Protopterus > Protopterus annectens. Next base: position 1,772,517,527 of record NC_056726.1, on the reverse strand, counting down.
TATTAATCAGAGTTTGTATATTCTCCCTGTGACTCCATGGCCTTACTCCTATACTCCTACTTCCCAAAAAGTATGTTGAGTGATTCCACCTTAAACTCACCCAAGAATGGAGGTTTACGCAACAGCAGAACAAACTCTAGATGATACCTATAGGGGGAAGAGTTCTATAGACCAACCACTTTGGCTACCAGCTGTGGTGAACAGTATCCTCTAGATAGGAAAGCATGATTCACAAACTACAAACCATGTTAGGGTTAGCCACTTGATGGGTTAAAAATTGTCTCTAGGTGATTTCAGTGTGTTGTCTAATATTGCAAAAAACGGCCATGGATATTTTCTGTGATAAGTGGGTTTAGGACACATGTTACTCTGACCAACATCAGGGACCCATGCTATTAGTGGGAGAGGTCTACATGCTCTTATTGGCCCATTTGTGCCAGCCATAAAGCCCAGAAACCATGAGTGAATAAACTCCTTGCCAACCAGTGTCCAGTTGCCAAGCTTGAGTTACCAGAAATTTCTCTGTAGAGCAAAAACAGGACATAAAACCAGTCAATCTACCAAACATGAACTAAAGATTGCTACACTCAGTATAGGTTTACTGACAGGAAGGAGATTGGAAGTAAATGACATGACAGTAAGAAGGAGGCTGCACATCCCATTTGTCCAGTAGACAAGATGGATGGACAGTGCATTAAAGCCACTTGGCTTGGGATCCAGAGTCTACTACTCAGGATGAGGACAGACTAGGATTAGTGTGGGGAATTTTGGTTAGGGAGCAGCATCAGAAGACAGAGAGGGATGTCACCAGGGTTAGTGATATACTCATGGCGATCAGAATCCAGTGTAAAGATAGGGCAGTAATCATAATTACAGCCTATGCCTCACAGTAAGATTTTTGAGGGTGAGTAAAAAAGCAAATTTGGGCAACAGTTGCGAAAACTACTAGATAAAGCAATCCAGCATGAGTTGATGTTAAAAATGTGGCACCTGAATATACATATGGGGGCGCACAGAACAGGATATCAGGACTGCCTAAGTCTAAATGGGTTGGGTAACAGAAATAAAGAAGGAGAGGCTATTCTAGATAAAGTCCACAAGCACAAACAAACCGGTAACTGGTTATAACACACAAATGACTCCAGACTATTCCACTGCATGTTCCTTTACTACACAGAGCCTGACTTGTCTTGTTTGTGTTTGGATATGGCCTTGGAACCTCCCACTGCCTCCTCTCAGTTGTTACTGATGAATAGTCAAGGAATAGATTTAACTAGATCAGTCTGCAACTTAACTCTTCTTATTCAGTAACTTACGCAAAGGCTGGATGATTTAGCCCTTATATGTTCTTTGAGTCAAGGAGGGGGTAATGCAAATCCTAACCCAGACATGACATCACCACCACCTTTAAGCCTTTTTCTGAGGTGTTGCTAATCTTTTCAGGCTTTGTGCAATAAAGGAACATGCAGTGGAATTATTTCTTTGGGGTTGTTTGCGTGTTATAACCAGTTATTGGTTTGTTGTGGACTTTATCCTGGGAATATATGCCATATAGGAGAGGGCCCAAAACTGAGCCCTGTGATACACCACTGGTAAATGTTTTGCTTTCAGAAATGGCACATGCTACTCTAACCACAGGGGTTCTGTCAGGCAACCAGTTGCATTACTCAATATAAGGATTTTTATTCAGATGTACGAGTCTATTAATAATGCTTGCATAGGGAATAGTATCAAAGACCTTGGTCAGGTCTGGATATGCTATATACACTGCATAACCACTTTCCTTTATCAAAGAAATTAATGAATTTAAAGAGTCTGGACCTTCCTTTCATAAAGCCAGACTGATGAGGGTCCCAGGTTGAGAGATTTGCAATATCCAGGTTAATGACGTCTGAGATTATGTGCTCTATAGCTTTACATTTGAGGCTCGTGGGACTAAGGGGTCCATAGCTGGGTCACTCTTGTGTAATGGTTCAACATTAAAGCCACTTGGCATGGGATCAGAGTCTACTACTCAGAAGAAGGGCAAACAAGAAATGGCATGGGGAATTTTGATTAGAGACAGGGATCAGAAGACAGTGAGGGATGTCATCAGAATTAGTGACAAACCCACGGTAATCAGACTCCATTGTAAGGTTCCCCACAGCAGGGTTGTGATAGCTAGGAAATAAGTGTATTCAGACAGCAGTTGCAGGACCTAATAGATAATGCAGGACAACATAAATTAGTATTGATAAGGGATGACCTGAATCCCCATATTGGGAAAGACAGAACAGGATATTAGGACTGCTTGAGTCCACATAGGTGGTGCAACAGGAATAAAGAAGGAAAGGTCATCCTAGACTTCTGTCTAGGAAATGGCTAGATGGTGACCAACACATGGTTCAGCAAGAGAGACAGTCACAAAAATCACATACAAGAGTGACCAACATGCGACTCAGGTTGGCTTCCTCCTTGTAAGTAAAGGGCACCAGGGTAGAATCACTGATTGCCAATTCATCCCCATCAGCCCACAGAATAAACAACTAGTTACCAGCTGTAAGCAGTGGTCAGAGAAGGCTCTGAGATTAACATAAACCAAGCTGGAGACCTGGCAGTTGACTGGAGAGAAAGTACAACAGTTCAAGGAAATAGTTAGGACTTTAGCACCTCTGGAAGAAGTGGAAATATATGAAACAGAAGAAGAATGGCAGCACATCAAAGCAGCATGTGTGAGGACTATAGAACAGATATGCAGCTGAGCCAGGTATGCAAATAAGGTACATAAAGAAAGCTGATGGTGAAATATAGAAGTCCGGGAAATCATCAAAGAAGTAATCTAGGAAAAATGGGGAAAGAGAAAAGATGGACCAGGCTAAGAAGGAATACTGGCCAGCTAACAAAGAAGATAAGAGAGCTGTTGCAATAGTAAAGAACAAGGGATCAGATGCACTCTACCAGCTTCTGGAAAGAGATACAGCAGATGGTATAAAGAAAGTCTATCAGGTTGCAAGACAAAGACTGAAATATAAAGAAGATTTTCAGACACCCTTCATATGGGATGCCAGCAACAATCTACTCAGGACTTCAAAGACAGATGGTAGGAGTACTTCCAGCAGATTCTGAATGAAGAAAAGCTGACAGAAGCTGTACTGCTATAGATACAGCCTATGATCAAAGAAGAAGAGGAGCCCACACTATAAGAAGAAAGAACAGCACTAAGGAAAATATACTTAGGAAAATTATGCCAGGGAACAGTAGGTCAGGTAAGGCCACGGCAAATGTGCTCAAGATGTTGGATCAATCAGGGCAGAAATGGCTCCTGAGGGCACTCACAGAAGTAGAGAAAGAAAGGTGTACTCCAGATGACTGAAGAATAAGCATACTAGTGCCATAACTCAATAACAAAGAAGGCATTCACAACTGCAGGCAGTATACAGGTATCAAACTCCTGTCAGAGTGCATGAAGGTTCTAGAGAGGGTGACTGATAAATGAATATGCAGAGTAATAGAAAGTAAGATGTGAGATAAGCAATTCAGTTTCAGATGAAGCACAATTGACTGATGTTTGCAGTGAGATGGACACTTGAGAAGAAGCTAGAAATAAAGAAAGAGTCCAACTGGGCATTCCTAGATTTGGAGAAAGCATATGACAATCTCTCAAGACAGCTGATTTGGGCAGTCCTGTGATGGTTCATAGTCCCAGAAACATTGGTAAAATTAGTGCAGACTATGTACAAGGGTCTAATGACACAAGGATGAACAGTATTCAGACTCAGCAGTGGGTTATCAGTGGGAGTGGGCATGCATTATGGCTCAACACTGAGCCCACTGCTATTTATACTAATGATGGGCTACATTTACAAATAGGGCAGAGGAGACAGATCAACAAAATTGCTGTAGGAGACAATGTAGCATTACAGGTAGACTCTAAGCAAGAACTTCAGAAAAGGATAGGAGACTGCAATGCAAAACTAAAATGCCATGGGATGAAACTGAGTGCAGATAAGACAGTTGTAATCACAGCAAATGGAGAAAATCAGAAAAAGCTGAAAATTGAGACAGAAGGAAAAACAGTGGAACAGGTTAACAGCTTTACATACCAGGAAGGAGTGGTTGTGGGAAGGGGAAGTCTAAATGATGAGGTCAAAGCTAGAATTAGAGGGGCTGTATCCAACTGGCACAGAGCATTAGGAGTACCGTGTGACAGAAAAATAACAAATAAGTTGAAAAGTAAGGTTTACAAAATAGTATTGCAACTAGTACTACTGGATGGTACAGAAAACTGGGCCGTGAAAGCAGAGCAGCTGAGGAAGTTAGAGGTGATGGAAATAAGTTGCCTGAAATGGGTGGTAGGATGGAAAATGTGGGCTGGATGAAGAAATGAGGACATCAGGGAACTCCAGTTGCATAGAAGGTAATGGAGAACAGATTATCGCGGTTTGGGCACATGCACAGGAAAACCAAAGACAGTCTAGTGAAGAAGACATGGGAAAGACAGGAAGAAAGCAGATGAAACTAGGATATTTAGCAAAGAATTAATGGATTGTGTGAGAGAAGACCTGCAACAGTTAGGCGTGATTGTTGAAGAAGATAGGAGAATGGCACTGAATTGAGAGAGATGGTAACAATTGACAGGGCACCCCAAACCCATGTAGGAAATGCAAAGTGGGGGGGTTGATGATGATGCTATTAATCAGAGTAAGATAAGGTAAAGGAGGAGATGCAGTCAAGAAGCTGAAGAGGTTGAATAGTCCCACCTACCCTAGACTGGAAGTTGACTATACTTACAAAGGAACAGTATTAAGAAATTTAGAAAATCCATATACAAAGATAAATAAACTAGAACAGAAAGGAGAAAATAGAACATGCATTACTATAGGCAAAATAAATGTAATTAAGATTCTGAGTTTCCCTTGCATATACATGTCATAAGGCATATACCAGTGATGTCCCATCATGTAGTTTTGTGGAAGATACAAACTTTCCTTGAAGAATACTCGGGTTAGACACATAAGCATAGAACCCCAAGAGAGGAATTGCTGACATTACCTTCGGGGGGGGGCAGATTGGGGGCTGATTCACCTCCAGTCCCAAATGACGGCATTCAATTTGGCACAATGGATTAGACTACATGAAGAGGGTAAGGAGGATGATTTTTGGAGGGAAAGGTGCAGCCCTTTATACAGGGTCTCTACATCAAAGGCTTAGAGAGAACTGAGAGACTGACCTTAAGCAGTGTGGAGATATGACATGGAAATTATCGATATGTTGGAGAATTTGGGAACAATGGGAGTTCAATGATAACACCCTCAGCAATTTGGAAGAAGAATGGGAACAAGCATGTATAAGCAGCTGGGGGCAGATAACAGAGCTGGGTATTCTAAATAAGGATGAAGCTGAATAAGAGGAAAGAGTTCCAAAAGTGGGAGCATGGCCAAGATGGTGATTTGGTAGTACCTTACTTCTCTAGCTCTCTGACATGAAATTTATTTCTGGAATTTTGTGTCATAAATTATTTTTGACTGGTTATTTTAGCATTATTCTATTACTAAACTACCAGGAGTTGTACTGTAGAACGTTTTATTATCAGAATTCAAAGAAATTCCTGTCACATTCAACTAGTTAAGAAAAATTCTCTCAGCTCTTCAGAATGAGCCATATGAAGACCTCACCACAGGATTCTGCTCTTAAAAAGCAACTGCATTCTTTATTGTCAAATATGCAGGATTTATCATTGAGAATAGATAAAAAACTGACGATATGCTGGATTCTTTTAAAGATAAATGCTCTCAACAACTTGAACATTAACAGGAGATTATTATGCAGCCTAAGTCTCTGATTTCAGTCATAGAACAATCCCTTAACGACATGAAGAATAGTCTTGCTGAGGAGGAACATCAGTCAGAATTTTTATTAAAACAAATTTATGAGACAAGCTGGCTGACCTCGAAAATAGATCTAGGAAGAACAACCGTTGTATCTATGGACTTCCTGGAAAAGCAGAAGGAGAAATGTAATCAACTTTTTTACAACTTGGATACCCTACTTCAACAATATCCAAATCAAGATCCATTATTATGAAGCTAGTTTCCAGTCAAGATAAAGAATTAATACTAAAATCTGCCTGGACTAACTATTCAATTAAATATCAAAGTTCAGTTATTAGATTTGACAACCACTACTCCTCAGCTGTGATCTCCAAGAGAAGAGAATTTTATCCCATCATAAAAGCGTTAAAAAGAAACAAGTTAAAACCCATATATTGTTTCCAGCCAAACTGAAAATCTTCCTCCCTGAGGGCATAAAAATATTTGACTCATTGAACAAAATTCCTACTTAACAAGATTATAATTGATCAAGTGGAAGCAATGGACTGGATTAACAGTACACCCAAAAGATATGCTGAAAAAAAAGACTGGAATGTTGTAAAAAAAAGAAGAAACAAGTGAAGGACAAAAAATAATTAATTTCTCTGTGCATATTCTGTCATCATGACACTATTCTAATGTTAAAAAAGAAAAAGAAAAACTAAACAGACTCAAAAAGAATAATTTTCTCTTTATCAGTCATCATTTAACACAGGTATTCTCTCATTTATTTATATTCATATATCTAGCAAATGTTTAAATATTTCATTACAAACCACCTCAAAAATTTTACTTAAAATCTCAAATGATATATATATATAATTCTCTCCCTTCTCTCTTGAAAGCAATATTTAAATGCAGTGTACGGCTGTGTGACTTTTCAGTAAAATTAATGATCTTGCATGCTTGTTCAGTATTGCTTGTCATAACTTCCCTTCTGGCTTCTCTTGTTGTTTCTGTTTAATTTATTAACAGGGAGAAGCAGCCTAAATAACTTTAAATACAACAATCGTACCTTTCTTAAAATGTATTTGGGCTCATAGGCTCCTGCTATTTTCATTGTGTTTTTCCGAGTGTGAGTGGTGTTCTGAACAGAGCTTTGAGATGTGTCTCAGGGCATCATTTTAATTTCAGAGTAATGTTCTCAAATAGATGTTATTAACAAATGCCTTTTTTTGTGTGTGCCCTGAATATTCTTTTGAGCTGTGGTGATTTAGTGGTGTTATGTATTGCTTCGTTGTGTAATGTACATTGCTGTTACTAGGTTTGCTGTGCTGATCCCTATTTTCAGCATTGTTGGTTATTTGGCCGTATCTCCCTTTTTCTTTGTTTTTTAACCCCAGCACCTGAAGTTTGTAGATATACAAACCCAATCCCTGCCCCATGTTTGCTCAAGACTCACCTTTTCTTCTCCTTTTCAAATTTATTGAAGCTTTCTGTTCCCGCTGAGTACACAAGACAACTTCTTGCTGCTATTAGGGTTCCAGGGCAAAGATTTGTTGAGAGGATGTCCCTGCGACCTTTTGCTGACATCTTACTCACTTCAGCAATGACATCAGCACAAGGGTCAAGAGGCAGACTGTGGCGTTTAGTTTGTAAACATTTAAAGCTTTACTCAAAAGGGAAACAGAGCCAACTCGATTTCAGACCAGGGATTTCAGGTACCTAATTGATTAGTCTGATCACAGGGAAATATAAACATTAACCAGAGCATTTAAGCAGACTTTGTCTTAATACATTTTAAAGATAATTTTAAACTAACTAAATGCATTTAGAGATACTATTATCATTTGAAATTTTATAGCTATAGTTTCACTTGATGTTTCAAACTCTTCCTTGAACTTATACATCTGGTGTGTTTGCTGAAGCACAGTAGAATATTTACTAGATAAGAATCATCAGAAAGTGCTGAGTTCAGCTAATTTGTCAGATATAGGCACTAAAAACTGTTTGAATGTCATTCATTGAAATAGTTCTGTCTATACTTATTTCAGCAAAATAATGCTGTATTGTTAACAGGGATTACACTGGATGGTAACCTGTAATAATTTTATGCTTCACGTATAAGTGTCATTTTAAACATTCACCATGTGTTATAAAGAATGCCCCCTTTTTTGTTTTCAATGCAAATGTATTAATTCTATAAGTAGTGGAAGAAGAAGCATTTTAAAGCAGCTGTACATTATCAAAGTCGATCAATTTTACTTTAAGTGATATAACTCTCTTTTACTCAGATTTATTAATTAAAGTAATAACGTAGACTGGAAGGGTGCTTACTTTTTAAACAGTTTTGGCTCTCTGATCACTTTTACTGCTGCAGAAAATGAGCCTAACACTATGTCAGCAGATGTATGATAGCTACTTAGAAGACCTGGTGACTTCTCTTGACTTCCTTGATTTTATAGCAGTTTTTCTGGTTATGTACTGTTTAAATTAATATAACAGCTTCATTTTCCACTACTATAATCATTATAGTATACACTTGTCATCTTAATCTCACCTGCCTTTACACTTTTAGCTTGATTTCCCACATTGACAATTACTACATCCATCTATAAGATCAAATATTCTGTATTTATTAAGATTAACCCAAACTCAGAGAATGGCATTTCGTTACCTCTATTAATCAGTACTATGGTCTAGCAATTCAACTTTTATATATCTACACTGCTCACTCGGCACTGTGTACAGATATAAAGTACTCAAAAGCACATCCAGTTTAGCTTTTGCATAAGATGGACACTGTGGGGATTAGATGGTGTACCACATTCATAGGTTCATAGGTTCATACTAGGCTATCTGCCCTAGGGCATTTATAAGCCTAGCCAGAATGTGTTTGGCTTTCACCACCCATTTTAAATTTATTTTGCTATGCCCTTTTTCGAGGTTAGTATACTGTGCCTCTGTCTAACAGTGACACAGAAGTGATACCCGGGGTAAACCTACGATCTCCCATCCACTCATCAAGATTCCTCTTGAAGAGAGTCAATGAGGGACTCTGCCTAACCTGGACTGGGATTTTATTCCAGAGTGAAGGGAGCCTCTGGGTTATGAATCTGTCCCTCCAGCATGTCCTATTTATTTCAGTGCTGAGGTTCAAGTCTCTCGAGTGCGTAGCTCGATGGGATTTGGATTTTCTGAAGTGCAGCATGTCCATTAATTCCGGGTTGGACATGGCTTTATACATCAGGCACAGATTGCCTCTGAACAGGTGGCATGCCACTGAGTAGAGCCGGAGTTTCTTTAACCAGGCAGCATATGGCATCTGTTTGAGCCCTTTGATCCTCTTGGTGAGGTACTTTTGGGGTCTTTCCAGTTGCTGCAGGTGTCTGGTAAGGTACATCCCAAAAGGGGCATTGTACTCAATTATGGGCCTGATGAGGGATGAGTAAAGAGGCACGATGACCTCCCCTGATTTAGATGTGAATCCCTTCATGATTAGGGGGGCTATATAAAATGTTTTTCTAACCACTTTGGCCACATGGTTGTCAAATGAGAGATTGCTATCAACTTGGGTCCCCAGGTCCCTAATGACTTCTTCTGTACTTAATGGATTACCACCTATGTGGTAATTTGTGGGCACTTTGTTTTTGCCAAAGGGGATGACTATACACTTTTTGGCATTTAGCTTGAGGCCATGGCTTTGGCACCAGTTGTCTGTTTCTATGAGGCCCTTTTGGAGGATGCTTGTGTCGGCTGGAGAGTCGATTATGGCACCCAGTTTGCAGTCATCTGCGAACTTGGTCAGCCACAGTCCTTCCGTGTTGGCCTGTACCTCCGAGAAATATATACTGAACAAGAGAGGTCCCAGGACTGCAAACCTATATTTAATATCATGGTTGCAGAATGCCTGGACTATTTTCCTAGCAGTACTTTAACTAAATATAAGAATTAGGTAGAAGTAACTTAACATCAATATTAAAATGGTATTTGAAGGCAGTTAATGCAGATAACAATGCATATTTGAGAAAGCCTTAAATGGTTAAAAGTTTGTTTAAAAGAAATCAGAATATTTGTGAAAAGGACAACATTTATACACTTTGACACAGACTGATCAATGATAAACTTTAAGAAGTCAGTCTAGATGAGTATGGAATGATTTGTTTTATGCTGGCTAGACTGGACTGATTACTTCAGACCTGTTTAGTTATTGAATATATGTTGACCTCAATAAGAGCAAATTACACAGGCCGTGTTATTAAAGTGTGCATCCCTTTGTGAATAGTATCATGTAGCAGTGGCAGTTCCTCATAAACAATTTAATAGTGCTTAGTTTTATATTTTCTGGAGTGGATATAATATATTGTGGTTCACAATATGAATTTAGGGGTGGATGAAATAATAGGAGAAAAGGAGGGAAGGAGGAAGAAGGGGGAGAGGGAAGGGAGAAAAATAGAAAGGAAAAAATGAGAGAAAAAAGGAAAGTAAAAAGAAAAGAAAGAAATGGAGAAGGGAAAAAAGAAAGAAAAAAGCTATGATAATAAATAAGAAGACTTACTGGTAATGATGATTAGAAACTTTATTTAAAATATTTTCACTCATAATACAGCAAGGTGATTACAACTGAATATTTCCAATTTCACATTCCTATATATGTTTATAAATGAGATCTAATGGGCAAGCATCTAACAAGACAACTGAATGTCCATACACACTCTAAATTCTTACCAAAATGTGATCTTTTAAGATTTCTAATTATGAGTAATCTTACAAGGAATGCAACATAATGAGCTATGAAGATATGCTAAGGACATTTATAGCAAAATATATGCGTCTAATGTTTTTATATTTTGAAATTTCTTGTTATATTACCGTATTGAAAACATACTGAAAGAATTTCATTGTCAAGCATAAATACCACTTTGAATATAATGGATTACTAACAGAAGAAAAGTAAAACATTTCCAATGTGAAAATTTATAAAATCTTCAATATTGTGTTTTCTATCAATGTTCTGGTTACATACAGTAGTTTTTGTAATGGATTATATCTTTCCATTATTATGTGTTTTTTATGAGTCAAGCTTGCTCCTTGAATTATATAAGTACTGTTTCATTTACTTATTCACCTGTCTTGTTCTAGAATTTAAATACCATTTATCTTCTATTATAAGCTGAATTTTCAATTTTTAAAATTATCTTTTATATATATATATATATATATATATATATATATATATATATATACTGAAAAACCAAGGCAAAAGTTCCCAAAAAATGTAAACGAAAACCTCAAAGTTCCCTTAGGAAGAAGCTAAAACCTTCTCAAAAACATAACAATCAGCAGCTTGTCATAGTAACTGAACCAACTCAGACGCCAAACCAAGTTGCTGAGTCAGCTCAAGCTCCAAAATAGATGATACAATCCATTTAAGCTCAAGAATAGTTGATACAGTCTGTTTTAAATCTTCCAACTGC